>NC_056733.1:950165216-950225216 GCF_019279795.1 Protopterus annectens | reverse complement strand
GAAGCTGTAGGAACTGCTGACAATTAGTAGACTTTATTAGAGGCAGAGAGAGGTGGGAGAAAAGGTTGCTGCAATAGTATTATAGGAGGGGAGGTGCATTAAGTTGGGTCATAGCTTAAGCACGTCCATAATATACGCAGTGTTTCCTTTAGTGTTTTGAAAGAGTTGAGGTTAGATATTTGTCTAACACTTAAGTGGTAATTTATTCTAAACATTTCACCTCTGAGTAGCTGTAGAGTTCTTTACCAATAGTTTTGTTGGGTGCATAGACTTGCAGAAGATGCTATTATTGGGGGCTACGGAGGGTGTGGTTGGGAGTATAGGGCTGGATGAGGGTAGTGAGAGAGGGACAGGAGGAGGGTTCACGTAAGATAGAATGAGCTTTGAGAAGTTGGGGCAGTAGGATTTGATGATTAAGTTTCAGCCACTACAGGTTTTTCAAGGCTAGGCAGTTGTGAGACCGGTAGGGTTTGGTAGAGGCAAATCTTGCAATTTTATTATAGGTGAGTTCCACTTTCGGCAAATGATTGGACTGGACGTTAGAGAGAATAGGGGCAACATAAAGAAGGGTGGGGAGTAGAAATACTTGTGCAAGAGAGCTCCTAGAGATATGTGAGGAATTTTTTATGCCTGCATAGCAGGCCTAACGTTTGATGTGCCTTTTTGATGCACTACTGAATATGGAGATCGAACTACTTCAGCTGGTCATCGATCATAGCTCCTTGCAATTTGGTGTGAGTTTCAACAGAGATGATGGTGTTAAGGGAGCAGACAGTAAAGGTAGCTTTATGATGTTGGAGAGATTTAGGGAGGAATAGGAGAAGTTTTGTTTTCTTAGGGTTAAGTAGCATTTTTCAACTGAGTGCAATTGACTCTTTTGGATGAGGGTGTGAAGGTGGGTGATATCGAAGGAGGAGTGTAGGTCATTAGTAAAGATATTAAATAATAGGGGTCCAAGGTTGAAGCCTTGGGGGTACCCCGCTTTGTATTGGTAAGAAGGGAGAAAAGTGAGATTGCCATTTAACTGTCTGAAAACTGTTGGAGAGAGAGAGCTGCTGGAGAACCAAAAACATGCAGTGTGGTAGAGATAGAAGCATTCGGTGGGAAACTGCATCAATGGCTTTGGAGAGATCCAGAAACAAACATGAGATTAGCTTGTTACAATAATTTGCGATAGAATCAGTGAATGATATCAGAGCAGTAGCTGCTGTGTGTAGGGGTAAGCAGATTTTCTAGTAGATGATCAGCTGTTTGTGGATGCACTTTTCTAGAATTGTTGACAGGGGAGAAAATGACAATAGGCCTGAAATTTGAGAGGTCATTTGAGTTGCCACCTTTATGTAAGGGTATGACGTAGGAATTCTTCCAGATTTCAGGTACAGTGTTTTCTTTGATCTGTTGATTAAGATGGAGAGGTGTAGGTGTTAGAATTAGCAGCAAGTTTTAGGAACTGAGGAGGTGGGTTATCAGCTGATGGGGGAGCATGTTTTAAGTTTGCTAAGGAGTGACTTGATACAAGTTGTGGGGATGGGTTTAAGAGAGAAGGGGGTTGGGTGGGTTGATGGAGCGGGGTAGGTGATGGTGTCAGTTTTGGTTAGATTATGAATAGAGTCAATGAAGAAAGAATTAAGAAAGGTAGCATCAGTGGGAGAGAGCTGTTAGGGCATGGATTAGGTGATGAGAGGCTGCCGGGATGTAGTAGTCTATTTACCGATTGCCAGAATTTTGGAGGTGGTGAGAATTATGTTTTTGGAAATAGTTTTTCTTGCCAAGGGTGACTTTTTTTTTTTTTTTTTTAAGTTATGAAGCTCTCCTTAGGACTGAAGGTCAGTGGAAGTATTAGAATTTTTTCTATTCTGTCCATGCATACTCTGTCTTATGCATAAGTATACAAGTGTCTTGTGTTAGCCAGGGGGCGTATTGGTTTTGATTCTTATTTTCCAGTCGGGGGCCAGGGGGTTGTGTGTGTCTAGAAAAATGTTAAATGCCAGGACAGCTTCCTCTAGGGAGAGAGGTGATAGAGGAAAGGGCAGTTAATTGTAGAAAGCGAGTGGTTGAAAGAGTCTGGACTAAAGTGTGAGAGCTTATGGCAGTCTTTGTATTGCTGGGATTTGTGTAGTAGAGGTGAATGTCAAATTATGAAGGTGGGATGATGGTCACTTAAGATATTGGGTAGGGTGGAGGGGTTGTGGTAGGAGTTAGGGTTAGCAGTAAGGACCCAATCTAGTGTGGAGCCAGAGTTGGTGTGTTTATTTAGACAAGTGGGGCAGAGGTTAGCTGGGAGAAGCCAAAGAGATTGAGGTGTTAGGGGAATCTGCATCAAGGACATTGCAATCGATGTTAACATCACCCAAGATAACAGTTTCATGAGCGACAGTCTGAGAGATCCAGGAGAGAAAGAGCTCTAAGATAGGGATGTTCTTTCATGGGGGATATAGATGGAGGCATTTGCTACTTTCTTTTGATTATTCAATTTCTATGTGGTGATGAACTTCAACTGGATGGAAGTTTGGAAGAGTAATTGATAGATGGTGGAGCGAGAGCTGGTTTAGAGTATAGAATTGCAAACCCCCCCCACCTTTTTAGTCCATCTTGCCGGAAGATGTTCGAGTCTGGGGGAAGAAATTGAGTCAGATATGTGAGGCTTAAGCCAGGTTTCTGAGAGGGTGAGAATGGGGTATGTAAGGAGATCCAGGCATGGAATGGGGAGATTCTATTCATGGTACTCTGAATGTTCAAAGATAGAATATAGATAGGTTTTTGATGCAAAAGGATGGGAGGGTCTGCGAGGTAGTATTGGGAGTGGAGTTTAGGGGGTGTGAGGCATGAGCAAGAGAAGAAGAGCTGTGGTTAGGTCCCAGGTTGGGATGTATATCACCTGATAGTAGATTTAAAGTGAGTATTTTGAGAGAATTAGTGGTTGTATTGGAGGTAGGTTTTTTGTTTAGTTTTAAGAGGGAGTGTAGGTAGTTGTAATATCTTGATTTTGTATTGGAGGTAGGTTGTTCGTTTAGTTTTAAGAGGGGGGGTGTAGGTAGTTGTAATATCTTGATTTTGTACAAGGTAGTGTCAGAATGAAGAAAAAGTGATGGGGTTATAAGGAAAGAGGAGGTGGCAGAGTTTGGTTTGTGGGTATAAGGTGTCTGTGTGAGGGTGCATTGATATGAGGTAGAGAGGGAGGTTGGGATTCGAATAGATGAGAAAAGGAGAATAACTAGGAAGCTGCTAGAATATCTAATATTTGGGAGAAACATGTTTTGGCAGTGCAACGGTATTTAATATGGTAGGTTGATTAGATACAGGGGATGTGAAGTTTGACTGGAGGACTGCGAGGAAGTTGGGTGGGGAAAGGGGGTGTGGTTATTGTCAATAGAGTGCAAGTGTGGTGTAAGCAGGGGGGGGGTCAGAGTGAGCCCGAGTGTAGCGAGGGCGAACTGATTGAGTTGGCCCAGGTCTCAAAAGACTGGAAGCTGAAAAAATAAGTCAGTGAATCCGTAAGTGACGTGTTTGCAGTGTCAGGGAACAGACTCAAACATAGGGATAGTGGAATGGGGGGATCAAGTTATGGAGAAGAAAAATAAGATGACAGAATCTGGAACACAAAATGGTGCAGGCAAGGATAGCATTTGAATGGAGCAAAGCATGGGAACGGGCATCAGAACAGACTTAAGGGGGACTGGGAAGAAGAAGAAAAAAAACGGAGTAAAACGGGGGTAAATGACACCTCAGAGAACAAGAACCAGCAGGTAAGTACCCAGAAAAAGGGGAAAAACTGTCAGGCTGCAGCAAATCTATTAAAGACGCTGGTTATAGAGTCAATTATTTTTTGGGTAAAGAGTAATTAGGTATATCTAAGGGTACATTTACAGCTTATAAAGAAAAACAGCATAAGGGTGTCAGTACTCCTCATTAACTAAGCACAGTGGAATCAGAAACTGCTGCAAGTACAATTCCTAATTAAAATAAGTTGGGAGGGTAATGGAGGTGTGCACACTATAAAGACTTTAAGTGTACAAGCACATTATATTAAACATGGGTCTATTTTATATAGTCGAACGCTTAAAAGTTCGAATCACTGACGATTAAACTTTAGTAATCGAACTTTTAAATGTTCGAATATAAAAATAAAAAAATAAAGGGTTTAATCCGCTACTTTAATATACCAACTCCAGGATCGCACTTCAGTGTGCTATAGTGTGAAATTTCCCATTTCCTACACTCTAGCGCGGTCTAGTAAGCCTAAAGTAGAGTTTGAGAGACGTAAAGTAAATACAGGGAAAGGGAACAACAATCTACAGATTGTGTTACAGCTGCTACATTGCTCATATTATACTGTGTGTATATATATATATATATATATATATATATATATGTGAATGTATAGTGTTATATGTATTTTTATATAATATAAATGTATGCATTGTATATGTATTTGTGTGTGTGTATATATATATATATATATATATATATATATATATATATATATATATACACACACACACACATACACACACACATATATATATATATATATATGTGTGTATATATAGATATGTAGACATACATATATATATTATATAGATAGGTAGACATGCAGATATATATATATATATATATATATATATATATATATATATATATATATATATATATATATATATATACACACACACACACACACACACACACACACACACACACACAGACGTAAAATATTATAATCAGTACTACTTGCTTGGGGCTATGATGCCCCTCAGGTTATCTGCAAGTCCTTCAAAAACTTGTATAAAAGTGGTACATTAATGTGTAATCGGTCCCAAAGCCCATTGAATATGCCTTCTGACGTCCTGCAGGAGCCAGCTGGGGAGCATTCGAGCCATCCTGGAAGGGGTGTAAAACATATAAAATGTCATTGCCGTAAACAAATTCTAGAATGAGTGGTATACCTAGGAGTCTGAACTGGATGAGTCCAAACTTCCCATCCAGCTGAAATCTTTACTTTTTTTTATCCCGTATAAGCCTGTATTTTTCTTTCACCTTGGATCTTGTGGCCACCAGCATTTTGTAAAGGCTGCTTACACTCTCTGAAAACTTTTCATATCTATGATTCACCATGCAGTTAGTCTGTATTGGGAAGTCAGCCACCCCACTGCTTTCACTGTCTTCCTTTTACCTGGGCCTCCTCAGTTACCCCTCCATAATTTGTAACCATCTTCATCCTATAATTACTTCCCAGACCAGGCATAACAGGAAGATGACCCCCCCCTGTTGTAGAAGGAAGTAGTAGTCCACAAAAACTGACATGCCAAAATAGAGCCGTGAAGATGATAGAGTGGACTACTGAGGATAAGAAAGATGATGTGGGTTGTTGCTGTTATGCTAGAAGTCCAGAATTTCCAGACAGAAGGTATACAAAAAGATTGAGAGAAATTAGAGGAAGGAAAAACACTTGCACAAGAAATATTGTAAAAAGCTTGAAATGCAAATTTATGTTCATTAATGCAACAGATTCATGAAAATTTTTATTTAGGCCAAGAAACCTTGTGCTGTTTGGAAAAGGAAGCAACTGAGTAAGTTCAAAAATGTAAAGAACAAAATCTAGAGATTTGAGAGGTTTAAAAAAGGAATACGGACATCGGAAAGAGAGGGATTAACTGATATGGTGCAATATTTACACAAAGGAGAAAGCCTAATTAATTAGTACAAAAAAGCAGCTCCACAGATATTTGAAGAGAAGTACAGGCAAAGACACCCAGATGCAGATAATTTTGCAGTACAAGAAGTAAGATCTCAAAGGGGTAATGTAGAACAGATGATCATTAAAGTCAAAGTTAAAAAACATAGAAGGTTAAGTTATGGAACACCTGTAAAGTGAGGGATTAGTTTAGAGAATGTAACGGGTTATTTCACTTCATGATAGAGTAATGGATCCCCAAGTTAAGGAGAAAGCAGTGGAGTGGGAAGTATCCGATCATTTGCTTTATGAAGATACTTGGGTGCATTCAGTAGGAAAGCAGTACAAAAGTTCAGTTGGAGTTGCACAGCAAGAGAAGGAACAAGAAACTGTCAGCTGTGATGCAGTCAATGTTGTTGAATGATAAGCCAGTGAGTTCCCATATGAAAGAGCACCGAATGACACGGGATGAAACTGAAGAGAATGTCGCACAGGAAGGATACTCCAACGTTTTACTGAACGCCTACAGGAAATGAAGAACAAAGAATGTACCCTCAGTTTAGAAGAAAATGATCTGAAAGAAGAGTTGCTTGATTTAATAGCGATGCATAGACATACTAAGGTCAATGAAAGAAATAGACTGCAGAAGGTCACTAAAACCCAAAAGTTATAAGTTTGATAAAACAGATGGATGCAGTAATCAGGACTGTCCATAGAGATTTATATGGTATAACAGAAGTAAATAAGATGTATTGCTGTACAGATAAATTAATAATAGATAGTCTTACCACATGAATACAGGGTAGTAAGGGAAAGGAAGGGGAGGAATCTAATGCCATCATGGAAGTATCGAGTAGAGAAAACTTTAAAGCAGTTAAGACAACAAAAATACTCTGAAATTAAACATGATAAAAGCAACACGTAGTTTTATAACAGATCAAGATCTATTGTGTACTATTGCAAATAAACTAAAAATATCAGCACAGGCAGAACAACTTAGAAGATATGTAGATAAATGTAAAGGAAAAGTACAAAATAAGCAATTTATTGATCCAAAAAAAAGTTTTATAGCGAATTAGGAAACAAGGGGAAAAGAATTGAAACACTACCAAAAAAAATACACATTTTGGAGAAATATCTGTGAAGATCCTGTGGAACTTAACAAAGACGCTAAGTGGATAGAAGTAAAAGAAGAACAAGAAGATCAAAGGTACATGATATGAAATATGATCAACAGCCAGAGAGATTGAAACAAAGCTACTAAAAGCTCCTAGCTGGGAACCCCAGGCCTAGACGCAATACCTAACTTCTGGCTAAAAATATTAGCATCTTTATATGAAGATTTAGCCAAAAGTGAGAACTCTTTATATACACCATCCTGGTTAACAGTAGGAAAAGTGATACTCCTGCTGGAGTGAACCTGCAAGTTATCCTAAAAAAAAAAGAAACTGTAAACCATTAATTTGCCTTCCAGTGACATAAACTGTGTGTCTGCAAGGTAAACACCTTAACCATTATGCCAATCTCCCACCCTGTCTACTTAACAGATTAGATCATGGCTTCAATTTGCATCCCAGAGAACAACGTTTAAGTACTTCTCATCTTTTAGTAGATGATTTAAAACTGTATAGTTCAGACGAGGAACTGAAAGCACAACTGCAAGTGGTCAAAACCTTTTCAGATGATATAAGAACGTCAATTGGGCTTGATAAATGTGCAGAAACAACCTTTAAAGCAGGAATGCTGCAGCACCAAGAAAACAGTTTGGGATAGGAATATGATATAAAAATGTGAGCAAGGAGGAGTGTGTAAATATGTGGGAAATGATGATCAGCAATAAAGCATGAACAAATGCGAATAAAATGTGGTAATGAATATTTTAGAAGATTAGAATTAATACTGAAAACACCGTTGACATCTAGGAACAAAGTCCAAGCTATAAACCAGTTTGCTGTTCCTGTCCTGAATTACAGTTTTGGAGTGACTAACTGGCTCCAAGAGGAGCAACGGGTCTTATAAATAGAATTTGCAGTCATACATTTATGTTGCAGTTACATGTGGCTCCATACAAATTGCAGAAGTCATCATTACTGGCCACATTGCAAGTACTGTGATGAGCACTTTTGGCAAAATCAAAGATCGAAACAATGCCAATTTTGTGAACGTTTGTCATACTTTGACTTGGAAATTGGGTCCATTCCTGTCATGGTGTTAAAAACCCAAAAGACTTGGACAAATTTTAAAAAAAAAAAAAAAAAAAAGCTCCACTCTGCAGGCGCATCCCCAGCCTCCGACTGAAGAGCTGCACTCTTGCTCGTTCATCCCTAGCCAGTTGTTCCAGTGCATAAGGTTATTAAAGCCTTCTGGTTTCTTACTGATTTCTTATGCTGTCTTCTCCACTGGGCAGGGTATCCCTTGGTCCATTTTTGCAGTAGACTGCACATTGATTAGGTTTCAGAAGATGTGCAACAATCCCCTAATCTACTCCAAATTGGTTTTCTAATAGAAACCCTCTCATAACCACCCCACCCCCACTCCCAAGTAAGTAGAACAATGTCCTTTCAAGTGATCGGTTATTAATTAAAATAAAATTTTTGTAGCATCTTCAGCCTGGCTGTGGAGCTGTAAAACTCCAGTCAGGCTGCCCCATTCCTCCCAGAGAGGTAACAGATGTGTGAGGATCTTTCACTGCAGTCAGTTTTCCTCTTATCCAGACTCATTCAGTTAACAGCTTGTGCTAATGCATAAAAGGGAAAAGCATTAAGATTTAGATCTAAACCCTTTCTGAAAGATCCATACAGAGAAATTTGAATCCCTGGCAGTAGTTATCAACCTTCAATATATCATTTAAACACTCCACAGACAACACTTAAGTTTGTGGTAAGCCTTATTCACAAATTGTTTCACACCTTCCAGAAAGGGTATTAAGTATTCCTCATAGCAAGGACTTTAAGTTTAATTGAGTTGGTTGTCTGAGCATTAATTTTAGGCTGATAAATCCCCGAATTTCAATTAATAAGCTCTAAAGAAGGACAACCAAGCACACTTGCAGGTCATCCATGTGGAAGTCTTACATATGTGACCACAGGAGTATCCCACTAGTTTGACTCCTCACACTTTATGGCTAGAATTTCAGCATACAATGCATACAGTTTGTGGGTATACAGGACTTCCCTGTCTGGTTCCTCTAGACCTGACAGTGGAAGATGACCTTGTCTCCTACCACTGCCACCACTTAAATTCCAACTGATGAATCCATATATGAACCCTGAACCTTATTCACAAGTTTCTGGGGTATTCCTACATCAGCCAACACTACAAAAAGATATTTCAAGTCAGCCTGATGAATTACATTCTCAGAGTCTAAGCTAGTCAGTAGCATTGTCAGGTTCATTCTGTTTTCTTCTATTAGGAGAATTGTCTTCATTAAATTATATGTAGACCTACCAGGAACAAATCCAGTCTGATCCAAGTGGATCGTACTTGGAAGGAAATTTGCAAGCCTTTTAGCCATTACTGTTGTGTACAAGTTTGTAACTATGGTTGAGATTTGAGATATTTTGAATATCTTTTAGAGGAGATATTTTTGAAAAAAAAAAAAACAAAATAAAAAATCCTATCTCGTTTCCCGCCTTACTAGAGCTAGTAGAGTCTGGTTCCCAGACGTTGCTGAATTCTGGGCTGTTTGTAAGTTTTGTGTTGCCCAGACCTTTCTAAGATGGGGAGAAGCTTTTCTGTTCATCAGTGAGAGTGGTGAGCTTTGAAACAGCCTATCTGTCGCATGGAGGAGTGGTTTCAGCTCAGAATTTGTAGTTTTAGTGGCAGTTTTGGGCTGTTTCTATTCCTTTCATCTTTCTGTTTTAAAACCCGTGTTTGTGTAGTTTTTGCATTTGTATTACCTCAGTAAGAGCCTGCCTGGGTGTCCTGCAGAGAGAGAAAAGGGAGACTTTTAAGTGGATTTAAGTACCTCTGTTTTGCTGTTTATTGCTTATTTTTACTAGCCGCATTACTCCAACAATTTTTTTTATTAACTTTGCTACTTATTTGAACTGTTTTTTTTTTTTTTTTTAATTCTTATACCGTTGTACTTTAATTGATCGTTTTTAAGTGTTTTTTTTTCATCTGTTTAATTGTAAAGGGCTACACACAAGTGCAATAGCCTTTTTCTGCTTTAAGTGATTTTATTCTTGTATCTCCTTTAACCTTTAAAAAAAATCCTATCTGTACTCGTTTCCCGCCTTTCTAGAGCTGATAGTCAGGTTTTCAGACTTTGCTGTATTCTGGGCTGTTTGTAAGTTCTGTGTTGCCCAGACCTTTCTAAGATAGAGGGACGCTTCTCTGCTCATCAGCGAGAGTGGTGAGCTTTGAAACAGCCTATATATTGCCTGGAGAAGTAGTTTCAGCTCAGAATCTCTAGTTATATTGGTCATTTCTAGCTATTTCTATTCCTTTCGTAATTCTGTTTAAAAACCTATGTTTGCGCAGCGGCGTTTAACTGCACTTAAACTATTCCCGGTGCCAGAAAATCTGCGTTTCAGATTTACCCTTAACTAGCCAGTCTCCTAGTTTTAGCACTCGGAACTGTTTCTGTTCACTTAAACTAGCCAGTCTTCTAGTTTTAGCACTCAGACTGTTCTTTGTGCTCAGCACTTGTCCAAATCTCACTGCAAGCATTAAATAATCTACAAATTTCTGCAGCACTCAACTTTCCTCACTAATCAAGAGGAAATCTGCTCCCAGTACTTAAATAAGCACTAACCAGGCATGTCCAAGGGTCAGCTCCCGGTGTTTTCTCCTCTCCAGCTGATGAATCTGGGCATCTTGGGGCAATGTAGCAATTGCCTCATGTACACTGACAACCCTTTTCTCCTGCCACCCAACACTACAACCTGTGAGAGATGCACTTATACAGCCAAACTGGAGGCCAAGCTCTCTCCAGCCAAGACTGGTCTAGACAGTAAAGAGGAAAAGGTTAACACCACACTGCACTCAACACACAGTCCATCAAAACCTGCACCATCCAAACTCACACACAGTAACACAAAACACACATTTGTGGAAGCTCTCAAAAATCTGCCCAAACAACCGAGACCTCCAAAGCTGAAACGCAAGCAACCACCACTCCCCAACACTACCTGAACGACATATAGCCCACAAAATCAGTGTGCCACTCAACCTCAGCCCATAAGGCAAAACAACATACTAGTCATTGGCGACTCTATAGTCAGGCACACTGACATCCCTCTCACCAGGCTAATCAAGGAGAAAGTAACGGTCAGCTGCCTATCTGGTGCTAGGATCCACCATATAACGCATGCACTCAGGTCACTCCACAAGTACCAGTATGACTATGTCATTGTCCATGTTGGAGTGAATGACCTACGACGTACCTCCCTGAACTACATGAAAAGAGACATGGAGGAGCATGGCCTAGGCAGGTATGACACTAGCCCTGAGTAGCATCCTGCCATCGCCCAGAATTATACCACAGTACAAGGACAAAATGATTGACTTAAACAATTGGCTAAGCTTCTGGTGTCATTCAAAGGGGATCCAGTGTCTGTCTGCCTAGGACAACATAATCGACAAGCCACGATGCTTTGCCAGAGATGGCCTGCACCTTTCGCCCCTGGGATTCCGGATATTGGCTAAGGCTCTTGCCACCACTATAGTGCCTTTTTTTAGGCAAGGCTGAAACATTAAACACACCACCATACTAGACATAAACAAGCAAAGTCTAAGGGTAATGCTACTCAGTGCTAGAAGTCTAAACCTCAGAATGCACTCACTCGAGGCACTCCTTAAGATTTAAGATGGAGAACATCGACATCTATGCAGTGACAGAGACCTGGTTTAAGGCTCCAGAGAGCACCCCTGCATTACCAGGCTACAATTCTTACCACACCTTTCAGCCATCTAACCTGGACCAAAGTACTAAAGGAGGTGGTGTCCATATTCATAAAGGATGTCTGCACCTCCAGGCTAGTTGCTCAACAAAAGTTATCCAAGTACACTTAACACTGGGCAAGACTGCAGTTCAGGTTGTAGTGTGTTAAAGATCCCCTGCCATGCCCCAGGACACCCACTCCATGTTTTTCGATATATACTGGATAATATCAAGGTACAGCCCAATACCCTAATTTTGGGAGATTTCAACTACCCCTCCATCAAGTGGGAAAACTACTTGTGTAGTAACTCATTTGCCCAACGTTTTCTGAAATTCATCAATTCCAGCGCCCTGGACCAACTCGTCTATACCCCTACTGGGGGTAGCAACATCCTGGACCTGGTCATTACCAATATGGGTAACAGATGCTCCACGCCAGTGGTCAACTCCTCGCTGGTCAAGTCCGACCATAAGCTAATCACCCTAGACATCCATATCCTGCCCCCCCCCCCCCATTAAGGAAACCACCATAAAAACATCTCCAAAGCCAACTTCGTGCTTAAGTCAGAAATGACAAACTTCATTACACCCACACAGATGGAAAATAGTGTCATGACTGCTGAATTTTATACAAATGCACTGTATAAGCACATACATGAGAGCATGGACCGTGCCATCCCCAACAGAACCAATATGCTATCCTCCAGAAAAGGGAAGCCAATCTGGTGGTCCCCTGCCATAAACAAGCTCTATAACAGAAGGAAGAAACTGTTGCAAAAAAAGAGTAAAATCCCAGGACTGAAGGAACTCCCTGGTCAGCATCAGCAAGTAGCGGAGGTCCGTCATAAAATCCTCCAAAGCTAGTTACGAAAGTGAAATTTCCATGGATTCTAAACACCACCACAAAGCCTTCTTCAGCTATGTCCAGAATCTCAATGGTAACACTCAGATCTGCTCTGAACTACAGCACAATGGCACTACATTTAACGAACCAACTGGTATTGCCAACATCCTGGCAGACAGGTTCACTGCTAACTTCACCCCCCAAAGGACCCATCCCCATACCAGATGATTGCAAAGACTCTGAAATCACAGCCGGACAGGTAAAGCCCGCACTCTCCAAAGCCAAGAACACAGGATCCATGGGACCGGACAACATCCCAGGCTGCGTTCTGCACAAACTACAGAGTGAACTGGCACCTCACCTAAGTACCATGTTCAACCATAGCTTCACTTCAGGCTTTGTGCCTATGGAATGGCACACAGCAGCAGTTATCCCACTCCACAAAGGGAGTGCCACCACAGACCCCAGGAACTACCGCCCCATTAGCCTGGTTTGCAAGGACATGGAACGCATCATCCTAGAGCTTATGAACAAAGACATAGGTAACCTCCAAACTCTGGACCCCACTCAGTTTGGGTTTGTAAAGGATAGATCATGCCTCCTAAATCTGATTGACTTTGAAGCAGTCACTAGAGCCATAGACGAGGGTAAGGTGGTGCACACAGCCTATCTTGACCTCACCAAGGCTTTCAACACCATCCCCCATTCTGGCATTATAGATAAACTCACTGGACTAGGCATAAATCCTTATGTCACAAGATGGGTGGTCAACTGGCTCACTGACAGAACCCACACATTGAAAGTAGCCGACTCCAAATCCGAATTCAGACCAGTGACAAGCGGAGTACTACAGGGTTCGGTCCTGGGTCCTCTCTGTTTCGTATCCACTTCTCTGAAGTCCAGGCTTATACAGGTGGTCTCTGACTAACAAAATTTGCAGACTGCAAACAAGGAGCCATAATCGATTCACCTAATGATGTGGACATTCTACAAAGAGGCCTCACTGAGACTGATGCTTGGTGTTAGTCATGGCCTAAAGCTCAATGCCAAGAAGTGCATTGTCATTCCCTTTGGGAAAAATACTATACCCATAAACTACCACATAGGCGGTAGCCTACTAAATACCGCAAGTGTGGTAAGAGACCTTGGGACACAGGTGGATAGTAGTCGCTCCTTTTCTCCTTTGATAACCATGTCACCACAGTAGTCAGGAAATTCTTCTACTTCATCACAAAAAGGTTCTCCAAAAAAAGAGAGGTCATCGTTCCTCTCTATTCATCCCTTATTAGACCCATCATAGAGTACAACCTCCCCTCCCCCCCAATTTGGCACATACCTCGCAAGACATCTGCAGCAGCTGGAAAGCCACAGAAATGCCTCATTAAGAGGATTACCAGCCTCAAACAGATGCCATACGCCAATTGTCTAAAAAAAAAAAAAAAACTCCAGCTGTACTCCGTAGCATATCACCTACTCCGTAGTAACCTCTGCCTAACGTACAAAGCCATGTCTAACTCAGACCTGATGGACATGCTGCACTTAATGAAATCCCAATCTCTCCGAGCCACATGCTCCAGGAACCTAAACCTTGTCACCACAATAAACAGAAAATGCTGTAGGGATAGTTTCCTGTCCCAGAGACTTCCCTTGCTCTGGAATAGGCTGCCCATTCATGTCAAGCAAAGCTTCTCATTAGCCCTCTTTAAGAGAAGTCTTGACAATTGGATGGGAAATAGGAAATTCACCTCTGGGATCACTGCTGTGGATCTGCTCGACAGGGACACAGGAAAATAATTTTCTTGGGTGGCGAAAGCCAGGGAACCTCGTTTGGCTAGGCTCTAGGGTTGATAGCCTAATACTTCCTATGAACCTACATGTTTATAAGAGGTCACTTGCAAGGGATTATTCTTCTCCTTCAAAATATCCAAGATGATTGCCTGTTTCCAAGGAGGAGTAATTAAGCAGTGTTGGGTATGTAATCTGCAAGGTGTGCTAAATTATGTACTAACTGTGAAGCAGTGTTGGGTATGTAATCTGCAAGGTGTGCTAAATTATGTACTAACTGTGAAGCAGTGTTGGGTATATAATCTGCAAGGTGTGCTAAATTATGTACTAACTGTGAAGCAGTGTTGGGTATATAATTTGCAAGGTGTGCTAAATTATGTACTAACTGTTTGCTCCATGGATACATTTCTAGAGGGATGCCATCCAGTCTTGCCCATCCCCTACTCTTTTAATACTTGTCCAACTTCCACAGAGATCTGAGGTGCCAAAATAGCATCCAATTCTGGCTTGACTAATCAAATAATCTTTCATTTTTGATGTTTAGTAATATCTGCAGCATAAAACGTGGGATATTTGGCAGAAGATTTTAGTACTGTGGGGAGCAAACTAAGCATCCCTGCTACTGGGGTCTTTAATTTTGGGATCAGCCTTTCCACTGTTTCTTGCCTGAAGCTTATTGCAACATATTTCTGGTTAGAGAGGGCAATCCCCTCTTTAATATTAAAAAAATCTTTTTTGCTGTTCGTCATAGTTAACTCAGTAGTTTTAGTGCATTATTCAGATATCTACATCATTTGCAAGGAACCTTGTTCATGCATAACAACACCCCCAGCTGTCTGTAAGAACTCTACTTGATGTTAGTTTCCAGCCTTTTCCAAGGCCTACCATTGTATTCCTTTAACAGGCTAGATGTGTATGATCCCATTTGCTCGGACACTGTGCAGAAAACAGCTGCTCCAGCCCACACCGTGTGTGTGTGTAAAGCCACCTTAAAAAAAAAAAAAAAAGCACTTTCCAGTTCCTGATTAATAGGGTCAGTGAAAATATGAAATCTGAGTTTGAGATGTGAAGAGTTTCCAAAATCACCACCACACAGAGGAGGGGGTGAGGGAAGAGCGCAGCTTCAGAACTTAAGGTAAGCGTAATAGTGGTTAAGGTGGAGGGAGGCGGCCAATGTTGGTTGCATTTTTTCCCCAGATGTATCAGAGCTGGAGGATGGAGAAGAACTAAGTAAAGAGACCTAAGGAGTGGATAGAAAGAATACAATTTATACTCTAGTCTTAAGAAGATCAGTGCCTGTCGGGAGCAGACCTGGATTTCTTTGAATTAATTGTAGAGAGGAAGTGGGAATTCACTGAGGTTATTGGACCATGTGGATTTCATTCGTTCAATGTGAGACTGTACGGATAGGGTTCCAAATGTGGTCCTGTCTAATGCAAAGGGGCCATAGATGTTCATGTAAAGTTGCGGTTTTTCAGCAGTGATCACCCAGTGTGTGGTTTAGCATGAAGGAAGTAAGTTTACAAAGACAGTGATGTGGGGATTGTAAATCTGTAGATAGTGAGCAGGTGGAGGTGGTAAGAGATGAGGTAGGCCTCTGAAGGTAAGTTGGGTAAGTGAGCAAGTTATAGAAGTAAGTCAGGCCCAGACTGTTTATGGTATGGACAAGGGTTTGAGAGAGAGAAGAGAGAGTGAATGCTAGTTTGATTATGCAGGAATGCAAGTGTGGCGATTAGCACAAAAGGTTTAGCAGACAAAAGGTGGAAGAGCGGCAGACAAGGTAAGAGGCCAGTAAGGATGCAAATTAAACTGGAGCCTTTAAAAAGGAACAGGAAAAGAGTGGCAGTTGTGCTGTGCCCCCCCAAAAATGGGAAGGGGGTCTCTGGAAGGAACAGGACTGCTGCAGGGTGTCGTGCATGGAGGTGGGGTAGGATCGACTAAAAGAAGTGGGACAAGACTCTAGGATAGAGACACAAGACATGCAGAGAGAACTGCCTACCAAGAGGGTAAATAAACCATGTTGAGTTGATGGGCTGCCTGTCAACTTCAGGATTCGTCTACAGATCACCTTCCACAGGTCTTGATATTAATGCATCTGAGTGTAATGGAGTGATTCACAGTGACCCTTTTCAGCCACTGCCTGTAGTTTGATTACAAAATGAAAGTTATAAGTATACTGCAGAATATGTAGATTAACAGTGCTAGATTTTTTTTTAAAAGGCAAATTAACAAGGAAGTGTAGTAGCAGTAAGCGTGAAGGTTATGTCAATGGAATCAGCTGTAGTGTACTTTGGCAGTGAGAGGGTGCTGTATTTTGGTTCCAATGTATGTAGATCAACCAGTAAATACTTAAGGTGGAAAGCTTTCTGTGAACCAGGGTACTAATTATTTACCAACTCAAGACATAACAAACATGATCTGGGGAGAATTTGAGCAAGTGCATGAAAGATACTCCGCTTCTGTAGCTTACAGTTTTGCATAGTGCTGTTTGTTTGACTTGCCTTGCACAAGGAGCCACAGTGTGCTTAAGTACGTCACATTGATGGTCTGAGATGAGGGTGAAATCGTAGAATTAGTTTGCTGTGCCAGCACATAGGATGAGCCTTGGTGTCTTCTGTAACCAAATGGGTTGTGTCACATGATATGTAATATAGTCTACATGCTTGCCAAAGTTTAAAGCGAATACCAGTTTCAGTACACTGAGCATAGCAGTGATAGCTCATTAATTAGAAGCTTTGGAACTTTTCTCCCCGGCCTCCACTGAAAATGGGCTTCGACCCAGTTAGAATGTCCCGGTAATCAAATGTCAAATAATCATAGGATCCTAGGGGGTTACTAGGCTAATGGCCCTGGGGCCCATAAAAGCCTAGCCAAGAGTTGATCACAAAAAAAGAAACATCAAGTCAACACCTGTCACCCCTGTCAGTGAGGGACACGGAACCCCTGGGACAAATTTATGGTTTCCTGTCCCACTCAAGGTTGTGCTTGGAGGGTCAGCAAGGTACTCCGATGTGTATGGGAAGTCTGTTCCAGAGACAGGGCAGCCTCTTGGAAACGAACCTCTCCAGCCGGTTTTGTTGATGTGTCATATATTAGATTCAGTCTTTTCGAGTGGGTAATGCGCGAGGAGTTACTTACACGGATATGGAGCATCTCTAGTAGGGCAGGATCTGAGATTGCTCAGAGGTGATCTGTCTCTCGCCTACGAGGTAATCTGTACAATACTCAGAGTGATGGTTATTTGAGCATGTCTGCATAGGGCAGGTGGTGGAGGCCATGGATTCTCTTTGAAGTATTTCTGTGGCCTTTCCAGTTGATGCAGATGTTTTGAGAGGTACATACCAAACTGGACGTTGTACTCAATTATAGGTCTAATGAGGAAGGAGTATAGAGATTTTTTTTTCTGGATGCATCCCCTTTACTAATGAGATGAACCAAGTAAAAGGCTTTTCTGACCACTGCCACTACATGATGGTCGAACGCAAGATTGTTGTCAACCTGAGTACCCAGGTCTCTCACCACAGGTTGTATGCTTAGGGGGTTGCCATTGATGTGGTAGTCAGTAGGGGCCGTGTTTTTGCCAAATGGTATAATGCATTTATTTTGCGTTTAACTTGAGGCCATGACTTTGGCACCAGTCATTTGTTGCTGTGAGAGACCCCTTTGCAGTATGTTTACATCATTTGGGAAGTCATTGACAGCACCCAACTTAGTCGTCCACAAACTTGGTCAGCCACAGGTCTTTTGTCTTTGCCTGGACCTCCAAGAAGTAGATGCCAAACAGTAGGGGTTCCAGGACAAATGCCTGAGGAATACCACTAGTGATAGGTCTGCTATCGGAAGTGGAGGCACGTATTTTGACCTTATGGGTCATGTTGGTGAGCCATTTGACCACCCACCTGATGAGATAGGGATTTACGCCAAGTTGTGTTAAGCTTTTCAATGATGCCCAAGTGGGGGATTGTGTCAAAGGCCTTGGCCAAGTCAAGGTAAGCTGTATGTACTTTCCCTCATCCAGGGCCTTGGTGACCATCTCAGTCATCAACCAGGTTCAACAGACAAGCTCTGCATCCAGACTGGGTGGGGTCAAGTGCTTGGAGATTGCCCATGTCCCTGTTTGAGATCCATAATAATATGTTCCATGGCTTTACAGTTCAGACTTGTCAAACTAATGGGGCGTTAGTTTCCAGGGTCAGTAGTGGCACCACCTTTATACATAGGGATGACAGTGGCAGATGTCCTCCTATTCCCATGTTGCAGCATTCTGCATATGGGTTTATCCCTTCAGTATCGCATATGTATGGCCAGTATCCAAAAGCTTTCAGTCGTCCTGTGGTGCGTCAGATGTGCACGAGATTTCATGGGCCATAAAGGTGATGTCGGCATGCACCAGCCCTCAGACCTTTTCAGCCACCAGTCATATGCCAGGTGTTCCTCTTACCACTGACATCATATTCGTTCAGATAAGTACCCCATTGGGGACCCTTTTTCAGTCCTTCTGATCTTGAATATTGCTTGTTAATGTTATCCAGAAAGCGTAGGTGTCCATGTGGATGCCAGATCCCTCATAAGGACGCCCACAATAAGTGCCTTTTCTGCTTGGGAAAATCTCACGACCATAAGGCCTGCCCTATTTGCCAGACATTTGTACCAAAAACTTTCTGTAGTCAGCTGCATGCTTTGAACTTATACCTCGAGAACCAACGTCTGAAACTTCTCATGCTTAGGATGGAGGGCTCTTCCGACGTCCCCGCAGAACTGCCAAAAAAGGCCAGGACCTTAGGGTTTTCAACTACTGCTGAGCCTCTTCTGGCCATCTCCCAGGCTGTGGCTGACATAGGCCTGATTTCAGGATCGGGTTCCGGATCCGCCAGTTCGGAGGTCGCGGGTCCCTCTAAGGATGCCACACCATCCACAGACGAGCATATCTGCTGAGGCTATTCAGGCACTGCTAGCCGATGCCGGGGGGGGGGGGGGCAAGAGTATCATGGGGGGTTGTCTGAGCCTTCCAATCCTTTGCAGTCACCGGTTTCCAGACATCCACTGCCCCTCTTAAAAGAAGGGAAAAGAGAAAATGTCTCTCCCTCTTCAGAAAGCATGCCTGATTGGCAGACTTTCGGCCAGAGTCTTAAGCTCTAGGCCTCTGCCTACAGATCAAGCTCGCAGGGAAAAGGAGGTCTCTTCACATTCCTCCAAGGAATCTCTTTCCTACAACTCCCAACTTTCTTCACCCTTGGGATACAGATCCCCAAAGGAAGAGTCACTAGACCCTGTTTCTCCAGTGGAAGATCTGACCTTCAGTGAGACTATTAGGATGAAGGAGCACTTTAAATTGGTTTCCTCAGAAATGTCTGAGGTACAAAAGAGGTACCACGACCTCATTCAAATGGAAACCCCTTGCCAATCTGCTGTTCCTCCCATCCTCCCTGGCTTCAAGTTGCCTTCACTTCTGCATCTCTGAACCCTGACTCTCAGCCTTCTGCCCCACGCAGATCGGATAGGCTTTACAAAGTACCTGACACTGCTTAGCATCTGATAGAGCCCAGTGACTGACCCAGCCACTGTATCTGTTGCCACTGACAAAGCCATTAAACTATTGCCTACTACCACCATTCTCCCAGCTGACAAGGACAGCAGGACAATGGAAAGTTTAGGCAAAAAGATTTATACTTCTGTTACTTTAGCTTTCAGAGCCACAAACTATCGGACACACATGGCCAAGTACTCCTTGTGTCTTTTACAATCTGTCACTAAACATTAGGCAGATATCCCTGACTCCCCTGTCAAAGCCTCACTGTCCTCTCTCCTGGCCTTCACTTCCCAAGTTACCAGACACTTCATAAAGTGCAGTTATGATGCTGCTGAATCTTCAGCCAGGTCATCAGCATCTGCCTTATGTAGATACTCCTGGCTTCGCCTGCAACCCCTGACAGATGATTTCAGGGCAAAGCTCACTGATGCTCCCCTGGACAGTGCTGCACTGTTTGGCTCTAAGGTTGCAGACCTCTTTAAATCTCTGCAACAGAAAGGAAAAGAGATGCAGGACCTTAAACATTTACTGGTCTCACCAGTCCCCAAGTTTCACAGGCACTATCCTTCCAAAACACAGTTTATTAGGAAGCACTCCCGTTCCGCCCCTCCTTCAAGGCTTCATAATTCCACCAGAAAACAACCTCCTCCGCCTAGAGGATCCACTGCCTCCAGCCAGAGAACTCCCTTTCAGGACAGGACAGGTAGCATCTGACTACCGGCCAGTCTTGCCTTTTCCCCTCGTCCTACTGTATCTCTGTCTGCCTCTGTCTCCCTCTTTGGGCTGTCCTCACCAAAGACGTGTGTCCTGTCCATCCTCCAAAACGGCTACTTCATGTCATGGCTCTCCCCTCCCATATGGAGTGGCATTCTTCGACCTCCTACACAGGTTCACAGGTTCATAGGTTTATACTAGGCTATCTGCCCTAAGGCATTTATAAGCCTAGCCCAAATTTTTGTGGCTTACGCCACCCCTTATATGAAAAAATACTGTGCCCATTAGTTTGTTGTGCCTCTGTCCAGCAGTGACACAGATATGATTCCCGGGGTAAACCTATGATCTCCCATCCACAGGTCTAGATTTCTCTTGAACAGAGTCAGCGAGGTGCTCTGCCTCACATGGACCGGGATTTTATTCCACAGCATAGGGAGTCTCTGAGTGATAAATCTATCCCTCCAGCACGTCCTATTTATATCCGTGCTAAGGTTTAAGTCGCTTGCTCTAGTGGTTTTGGTGGATTTGGATTTTTTGAGGTGGAGCATGTCCATTAATTCGGGTTGGACATGGCCTTGTATGTCAGGCACATGTCACCTCTGAGCAGATGGTATGCGACTGAATAGAGCTGGAGTTTCTTCAATCTGGCAGCATATGACAGATTTTGGAGTCCATTTATCCTTTTGGTGAGGAACTTTTGGGGTCTCTCCAATTGCTGCAGATGTCGGGTGAGATACATCCCGAATGGGGCATTGTACTCGATCATTGGTCTGATAAGTGAAGAGTACAGGGGAACAATGACCTCACTGGATCTGGATGTGAATCCCTTCATGATCAGGTGGGCAATGTAGAAGGTCTTTCTAACCACTTTAGCAATGTGAGTGTCAAAAGAAAGGCCACTGTCAACCTGGGTCCCCAGGTCCCTGATAACCTCTTCTGTGCTTAGTGGATTGCCACCTATATGGTAGCTTGGGGTTACCTTGTTTTTCCCGAAGGGTATGACTATACATTTTTTGGCGTTTAACTTCAGGCCATGGCTCTGGCACCAGCTATCTGTTTCCGTGAGTCCCTTCTGAAGGATATCCGTGTCCGATGCACTTTCCACTATGGCCCAGTTTGCAGTCGTCTGCAAACTTTGTCAGCCAAAGTCCTCCCATGTTGGCCTGTACTTCTGAGAAGTAGATGCCAAACAATAGAGTGCCAAGGACCGAGCCCTGTGGGACACCACTTGTGACCGGCTTGGAGTCTGACACAGCGCCAGCAACTCTAACCCTGTGGGTTCTGTCCTTAAGCCAGTTTGCAACCCATCTTGTGACATATGGGTTTACATTTAAGCTGGTAAGTTTTTCTACAATACCCGAGTGGGGTATTGTGTCGAAAGCCTTTGCAAGGTCAAGGTAGGCTGTATGGACTGCCTTTCCCTCATCAATGTCCTTGGTGACTGTTTCAAGAAGTCGACCAAGTTCAAAAGGCATGATCTTCCCTTGACAAAGCCAAACTGGGTCGGGTCCAATGTCTGCAAGTCCCCTATATCTTTGTTTATGAGCTCCATTATGATCCTCTCCATAGCTTTGCAGACTAGACTTGTTAAGCTTATGGGGCGGTAATTACCAGGGTCCGTGAGGCGCCGCCTTTGTGGAGTGGGACCACAGTTGCCGCACGCCACTCCTTGGGCACGTATCCTGTGGTAAGGCTGAGATTAAACAGCTGCCTTATGTGCGGGTTTAATTCCTCATTTAGCTCGTGTAGCACACAGCCGGGGACACCATCCGGTCCCATTGATGCTGTGTTTTTAGCTTTAGAGAGAGCAGCTTTCACCTGCGCATTTGAGATGTCCGGGAGGCTACACTCGGCTGGGATAGTTATCTCTCCTTTAGGGGAGAGGGGTGAAGTTTGCACTGAACCTGTCTGCCAGTATGTTGGCAATGTCTGTGGGTTCAGTGATTTTTGTATCATTTTGGACTAATTCTGAGCATATCTGGGAGTTTCCACCCAGGTTCCTAACATAGCTGAAAAAGGCCTTATGATTGTCCTTTGAATCCATGGCAATTTTTCTCTCAAAATTGGCCTTAGTTGATTTTATGAGTGCTCGTATTTTTTACTAATAATGATCAGGGGTGACTTCCCTTTTATGGATTTTGTTCTATCATGTAATAGCTTTCTCCTCTTATTGTAAAGTTTGTTAATGGCTGGGGTCCACCAGACTGGACGTTTGCCCTTTGTGGAAAGAGTCTTGGTTTTATTTGGGATTGCCTGATCCATGCAGTCCTGGAGGTGTTCATAGAAGGCATTTGTAAGGGCTTCCGCAGCTTGGGTTGTGGTTTCCTCTGGCTCAGGGGCCTTGAAGGATACCACACCAGTCTTGAGTAGTGTGAAGTTTGCTTTAGAGAAGTTCTTCACTATGGTCTTTTTGTTTGGGGTGGGGCGGGATGTGGATTTCCAGTGAGATTAGTTTATGATCAGATCTCACCAATGAGGGATATACTTCGTGTGGAGCATTTTGTCCCCATGTTTGTGACAATGAGATCTAGTATATTTTCTCCTCTCATGGGAACAGTGACTAGCTGTTCCATGGCATTTGAATTTATGAACTCCAGGAACCGTTGGGCTAGAAAGTTAGGGCTTGAGTAATGTTCCCAGTCTATGTTCGGGTAGTTGAAGTCACCCAATATGATGGTGTTTGGAGATACATTTATACCCTCCAGTGTCTTCAGGAAGGCTGTGTGGGGTTCCTGAGTTTGAGAGGGTGGCCTGTAGCATGCTACAATTTGTAGAGCAGTTTTGCCTATGGTTAGTTGCGCCTGGATGGTTTCCGAAGCTTAGATGCGTTGCCACCAACCTGGAGGTGTGGGTATCCTTTATGAATATGGATACACCCTCCTTTTGTGGTGTGGTCCGGGTTTTGGGGCCGGAACGCATGATATGAGGTAAAACCTAATAGTGCCGGGGTGCTCTCAGGAGCCTTGAACCAGGTTTCAGTTACAGCACAGACATCGATGTTCTCCATACTGAGAAGGGCCTCAAGTGCGTGCATTTTGAGATTTAGACTTCTGGCATTGAGCAGCATTACCCTCAGTTTCTTCCCATTTTTGTTTTCTAGGGTGGTAGGTTTAGAATTTGAGCCTTGCCTAAAAAGGCACTATGGGGTGGCAAGAGCCTTAGCCAATATCCGGAATCCCAGGGTGACAGGTGCAAGCCGTCCCTTAAGCAGCGTGGCTTGTCAAGCATGTCATCCCAGGCAGACAGACACTGGATCCCCTTTGAATGACACCAGACATTAAGCCAATTGTTAAAGCTGATCATCTTGTCTATGTTGTGGCATCATTCTTGGTGAAGGAAGGATACTGCTCAGGGTTAGGGTCATACCTGCCTGGGCTACATAATCAGAGAGCTCCTCTATGTCTCTTTTCATGTAGTCCAGGGAGGTACGTCTCAGGTCGTTCACACCAGCATGGACAATGACTGTGTCATATTTGTACTTGCCGTGGAGTGACCAGAGTGCTTGTGTTATGTGGCGGATTCTAGCGCCCGATAGGCAGCTTACTGTGACCCTCTCCTTGTTCAGCCTGGTGAGTGGGACGTCAGTGTGTCTGACTATGGAGTCACCTATGACAAGTATGTTTGGTGTTGTATTTGGCCTTAAGGGCTGTGACTGCTTTGCACACTGCTTTTGTGGTTTATGTGTTGCTTGTGGGGTGTCTTGAGGTAGCAGTTGTTTGGGTGTCTGCTTTGGAGGCCTCTGCTGTTTAGGTAAATTTTTACTCAGAGCCTCCGAGTATGTCGCAGCAGCTACACCTCTTACAACCAGTGCTTCAGACTCTTTTAGACCAGGGCACTATATAGTCAGTTCCTTCCTCTGCAAAAGGAAGAGGTTTCTACTCAAGGCTCTTCCTGGTCCCCAGAAAAGATGGACAATGGAGACCCATCCTAGTCCTCTCTTACCTCAGTCTCTTCATAAAAGTACCTACTTTCAAAATGCTTACCCTACCAGCCTTTTCCCTCTGATTATCCCAGAAGGATTCATGGCTACATTAAGACATAAAAGATGCTTATCTCCACATCCCAGTCAGGCCCTCCCACAGGAAATACTTAAGATTGTTGGAGGGCTCTTCTCACTTGCAGTTCTCTGCTTTGCCCTTTGGTCTTTCCACCTCACCCAGAGTCATTACCAAATGGTAAGCACCCGTGGTGGCTTACTGCAGGACAAAGGGAATACAGATATCCCCCTACCTGGATGACATGCTGATCCAGGCTGCCAGCCAAGAAATACTGCAAGAGCACATCCACTTTGTGGTGACCCTACTGCAGTCTCTGGGATTCCAGATAAATCTGCCAAAGTCCCATCTTCAACAAACACGGGACATTGAGTTCCTGGGATGCAGAATACGCTCAGACCTCATGGAGGCATACCTACCCCCTCCAAAGGTGAGCTCCTTGACAGAACATGTCCTCCAGATACTTTGCAGAGCTGACTGTAGCTTCTGGGCTACATGGCAGCCACAATACCCATGCTGCCTTTAGCAAGGCTACACATCAGGAAGCTGCAGAGGTACCTCCACTCAGTCTAGAAGCAACTCAACCAGCCTCTGGAGCACATTGTGCCCCCTCTATCCTGCCTAAAAAGGAAATACTATGGTGGTTGTATTAGGTACAGAGCAACCCATGCCTCCCACTCCAATCCCCTCAACCCACTCAGGTCATGCACACAGACGCCTCAGACCTGGGATGTGGACCACCCTCAGACACCAACAGGTGCAGGGCCTGTGGCCAAATCACCTAAAATCAGAACACATCAATGCCCAAGAGATGAGGGCAATTATTCTAGCCCTCCAGGCATTTCAACCTTTCATTCAACAGGGGACACTACTGATATACACAGACAACACCACTGTACTGTGGTATATCAACAAGCAGGGAGGGACCAAGTCCTACCTGCTCTGCAGGCTAGCCCTTTTGGTGTGGGAATGGGCTACCTTACAGGGAATCTCCCTGCAGGCGACCTACATCCCCTCTCTCCACAACAAGCAGGCAGATTATTTGAGCAGAACCAGCACAAATAAACATGAATGAATGATGCACAGAGATGTTTTCCTGGATCTGGCCCACAGGTGGGGTATACCTCACATAGACCTGTTTGCCTCCACCATCAACAGGCAACTTCCTGACATTTGCACCAAGACACCCGAATCACAGGCACTGGCTACAGATGCCTTCTCAATTTCATAGAAGGGGAAATATCTATATGCATTCCCCCCCTTCCCACTCATTCAGAAGATCCTGCAAAAAATTCAGCAGGACAACCCGAAAAGTTTGTTGGTGACTCCCTGCTGGCCCAGACAGCATTGGTTCCCCTTACTCCTACATTTGTCCAAGGGCAATCACCACAAGTTAACCCCCCCCCCAGAGTGGACCTCCTCACACAGCACAAGGGGTCACTAATCCGTCGACAGTGGCAGATGCTGCACCTTACTCTGTGGCTGATAGGATTCGGATCCCATTTAGACACCTTTACAATGAGGACATGCTCAATGTCCTGCAAGAGGCCAGGAAACCTAATAATAGAAAATCATCTCTCTCCAAGTGGAAACGATTCACTATTTGGTGTCATAAAAGACAGTTGGATCCACTTCTCAGCGAACCCCCTCTAGTGCTGTCTTAATTGTGTGAGCTACTGCAGTCTGGACTGGCTTATTCATCCATCAAAGCCAATCTGTTTGCTATTTCTGCTGGTCTGCCTTTGGATCCCCCATTAGCATCCAGATTCCTTTGTAAACTCTTCCTCAAGGGGGTACTGCACCTTAAGCCCCCCAGGAAACCCATTCCCCCTCCGCGGGACCTCAACTGTGTGCTAGAGAAGCTTACACTGCCTCCCTTTGAGCCAGCAAACAAAGCCTCTTTAAAGCACTGTACCTGGAAAACTGTCCTTTTAGTGGCTCTAACCTCAGCCAGGAGAGTGTCCAAGCTCCAAGCCCTTATGGCTACCCCACCCTTTCTAGTTTTCCACAAAGATAGGTTTACCCTTAGGACAAGTCCGTCCTTCATGCCCAAGATAGTCAACGATCTGTGCCTTAATCAGGCCGTACAGCTACCTGTTTTTTTCCAAACCCACAAGGAGACGGTAAGAGGGTGCTACATTCCCTGGATGTTCACAGGCAGATCAGATTCTACCTGTACACCACCAAGTCTATCAGACAGACTGACCAGCTCTTCATATGTTTTCCGCCTAGAGTTCAGGGGAAGGCTGTTACCAAGCAAACTATTTCTACTTGGATCTCCAAAGCCATTACCTTCTGCTACCAGTTCCATGGCAAGTCCCTGCAAGGGGCAGTTAAAGCTCATTCCACAAGGGAATGGCATCTTCAGGAGCATTCTTCAAGGGTTTGGATGCCTCTTTTATCCTGCAAGCTGCTACTTGGTCCTCAGTCCACATCTTCACCAAGCACTACAAGCTTGACCTCATCTCCAGGTCAGGGCAGGGTTTGCCAGGGCTATTCTGCATGGATTCCTGGAATCTGCCTCTGTACCACCACCCCAATCTCAGTGAGCTTTGGCACTCTCCCATATGCAGAATACTGCAACACGGTAATAGAAGGACATAGAAAACTTGTGTAAAGTCCTACCATAACCAGACATATCTCCCCAACTTACCTGTCTGTATTGGTGTTCCCCAAGGATCCATCCTTGGACCCCTACTTTTCTCTATTTTCACCAATAATCTACCTTCTGCCACCAAACATGGCACACTCATACAATGTGCAGATGACTCAACCATCATCTGCTCCGCCCAGTCCCTACCCGAACTGCAAAAGGCACACAGCATGCCTTTTCTTCTGTTGAAACTTGGCTATCCAATGCCCAGTTAATACTCAACCCAAACAAAACTAAACTCCTCATCTTCAAACCCACCAAACATACTCAAAACAACTCTCACTTTAACATCACAGCAAAAGACAACACCACTATCCACCCAACAGATCACACCAAATTGCTAGGAGTTGAAGTAGACAACAATCTCAGATTGAACATTCACATATCCATGACCATAAACAAAGTCCACCAAAAACTAGAAGCCTTATACAAAAATAAGTAACTCCTCACCAAAGCAGCTAGGATTTCAGTTGCAAATTCGCACCTTATCTCCACCCTACTTTATGCCTCTCCAATATATACCAACCTAAGGCAATGCGATCTAAATACTCGAGACCTGCTACAACAAAATCGCCAAATTCGCCACCGGGGCATCCTACCACAGTCACCACGGTCTCTCACTTACTAAACTAGGCTGGCTAGAACTCCCTCACCTCCTTCAATGGTATCAACTCACACTCGCCCACAAACTGGTTAACCATCCTCTAAAGGTCCCCATCTCTCCAGTATCTACTCCAACCCTATCTCACCACCAGACCACTACGATCCAGCAACAAAAATCAATTACAGGTTACTAGAGCCAGTAACACTGCTGGAGAAGCACTATTCTCCAGCGCTATAGCCAAATTATGGAACAACCCCCCCACAATAATCTCTCTACCATCATGCACCCACTTCAAAGCTTAAAGCGCACCTAAAAACATGCTGGCTATGCCCTTGTAACACTCCCTTCTAACTTCTCCCACTCCATCTACCCTCTACTTCTCTTCCACCCTACAAACTACCTTTGATTACAGCAAGCTCTGATACTTCCATGCCTCTCTACTTATTATATGGCAGTAACTTCTTATTGTAACAATTGTTAATATCTGCTATGACTTTGTGGATGGAACAGATGCTAGTTGTCTACTGAATGTACTAATTCTTCATCTGTAACTATATAATATTTTAATTGCTAGAATTCTTAATCTGTAACTATGTAATATTTTAATTTGTGGAGCTTTTCTCCCCGGGCCTCCGCTGAAAATGGACCTGCGTCCAGTCAGACATTTCCGATCAACAAATATAAGTAAATAAATAAATGTCCTTCTCTTCCATGTTGCAGTATCCTTCCCACCCTCCTTCCCCTCTTATCAGGTAATAAGTTCCCTTTCTGGATGGCCGTGATATGGCAACGATATGGCATTGCCCTTACAGGACTGGCTCCGTCTGGGGCTACTGATGATCTTCGTGTTTCACTGTTGCAGTCATCACACTTGGGTTATCTGCCTGCAGGTAGCCCTCAGTCGGCCCGAATACCAGAGATGTATTTCTGCATCAGTTGCTGTCGCTCCAGGACTGACGTCAGGTCATCTGGGGTGTAAAAACAGCCAGCCGACGCCATTACATCTGTTTCTCTTGCTGTGGAGCCCAAAAGCAGAAGCAGTTTGCACGAGTGCCGGTCAGCCGCTACCTGAGTTTTCGTTTCCAAATTGAATTATCCTGAAGTCTTCTAAAGCTTAAGTACCCCATTGGGGATCCCTTTTTCTTGCTCTATCCGATGTCAGAAAAAGTTAACAATTGTCTTGCCTGTGGAGCGCAAATACCACACCAAGATTTCTATTCTTACTGCGTCACCTCTTTAGGACCAAACCACGACGTACCTCGCTGTCAGTTTTGTGCCTTGTTCAACGCCCCAAACTATTCATCGTCGGGCCCTTATTGTCACTAATTACTTTCATTCTCTATCTCCATATTCCAAAATGGCTTCTGTAAGCTATCCTACTACTGATCTTGTGAAAAAATGTAAGGATAAAGACAGAGACGGACCACACAGGTCCAAAGCTCCCGACGACGCTTCCGTTAAGTTAGTCACCAGTTCGCCGGTACTCTGGTGCTTTTGCAGCCCCTGATACCCGCTTCAGTAGATTCGCAGGCCTCTTAGACCCATTTGGAGTCCGGTATGCCGCAAGACTCTTCAACTACAGAACCTGCGAATGTCTCTACCTTGGATGGGTCTGGAGCCGCTGAGCAGGCACCGGATTCTGAGAACATTCTTCACACTACCAATGTCCAACACAAACCGACGACTACTTTCACGTCTTCAGTTCTGTCTAAAACTACTGAGTTTCTAAGGCCAAGAGTACGCGCTACGCCTAAAAAAACGACTAAAGCTCATGCACCTGCTCCCTTGCCACAACATCAAATGCTTAAAATGGCAGAAGGACCTTATGCTGATTAGGGGAAGTCAGCCTTCCCCTGCTAAGAGAAAGAGACCTGTCCCCAGCAGCTTTAAACAGTCTGAGTCCGACGACTCTGAGGTATATGATTATGAGGACATGCCCTTATCTGCTTATTGAGGATTCAGATGCAGAGGAATCCATTCCTTCTGCCTCTCCTCCTTAGGATTTTTCTTTGTTGAAACTTTACATACTTTAAGAGAGTATTTCCACTGGGGATGCCAAGACTATCCTCAGTCCAAAAAGAGACAACAAGAATTTCTAGATTTGCCACAACATAGGCCTTAAACAATACCCCCAGTCCTGGAGGTTGTGGATGATGTCTTTATGGAATCCAGTTTAACTACTGATACTTTACCCCCTGCTCTTAGGAAACCAGACAGGTACTACAGAGTACCTGACTCTCAAATTCCTTTTCAAAAGTCCTACTGCTGACCCAGAGGTCATCTCCCAGAGGCCTAAAGGTATCAAAGCAACTACAGCTAAGAATCCCACCCCTTCGGACAGGGATTCCAGAGCTTTGGACAAATTGGGTAAGAAAGTATATACCTCTGCAACTCTTGCCATTAGAGCTTTGAATTGTCAGTTTCACATGCTGAAGTACCAACAACATATTATGGAACTTATGCAAAAAATAGCTACCTTTACAGACTGTGCAGAAAATAAAGAATCGCAAGAGCTTATGCATTCTGCAAGCCAAGTCAGCAAGCATACATTGCAGTGTGGTTTTGACACCCTAGAAGCATCTTGCAGGGCAGCAGTCACTGGTTCTGTACTGAGAATAGCAGCAGTCTGCATTTTAAAGTGGAACAGCCTTACAAGACTATCTGCAAATATATAGAGCTGAGTATATTTTTCTGTATTATTCTGTATTAGAGCTAAATTGTTGCTTAGATATCTGTTGTCTTAGTGTTCTGCAAATATACAGAGATCGGTATATTTTTTGGGTTTTATAATTTGCACTCTGATTCCTCACATCTCTGTTGAACCCCCCCCCCCCGTTCTGGTAGTAGTTTTAAATTTGGTGGCTTTTGCAGTGCCCGCCCCACTGTAGATTTGATCTAGGACACCCCCCAGTCCCATCTCTTTACTGCATTCTACCTAATAAACCCTATCTGCACTTGCTTTTAGTCCTTTTTAATTTAATTACATTTTTTCAAACCGTGTGTGGACTAATATTGCTACATACTCAAGTGTGCCAGCTTGCACTGCATGTGAATTGTTTTTACTACTGTTTTTGCTACTTTTCTGAAAAAAAAAAAAATTGTAAGCTTGTTTTCTACCTTTCCTGTAATTAGTGTTCCAGATACAGATTTGCTGTATCCAGGACTATTTGTAAGCTTCTGAGCCCCCAAGCCTTTCTGTTTTGGAGGGAAGCCTTCTAGCTTATCAGTGGGAGTGGTAAGCATTAGGTAACCTGTCTACCACATAAGGAGTGGTTCTGGCCCAGAATTTGTAGTTATTGGCCGTTTGGGCGGTCTTCCATCTCTCTCAACTTTCTGATTTGAAGGCCTGCATTTGCACTTGTTTCTGTCCTGTAACTCCTGGGCCCATCTCATTTGCTCACTCAAAAAAAAAAAAATCTGCTTTTACTGTATTTGTGTTTCTTCCTACTTTGCTTTTGCGTCATCTTAAAAGTACTCAATTGTATTTATTACTGCTTGGTGTAACTCATTCTAAGCCTTTTACTTTAAGCACTTGGGCTTCAGACCAGTTGTTTTACATTGGGAAGGTTTGTGGTCTGCACTGTGGTGGCAGGACAGGTAGCTTACATCCTTCTAAGTTGGGAACTGCTGATTGAGGACTCAGTGTCTGTTATTCTAAAAGTGTATTAATTTTGTTTTAAGCACTTGGGCTTCAGGCCAGTTATTTTACATTAAAAGGGTTCGTGGTCTGCACTCTTGTGGGAGGAGAGGCTGGACTCTGCCCTTCTAGCTGGGAATTTCTGGTTAAAGGCTTATAGTGCCTGCATATCTAAACTGCTTCTTACTGAAATTGGTACACCTTGTTTGCTGTAGCATAGACTAGATCCAGGCCTGCTGAATCTAGCTTTGTTTGTATAACCTGAGCACTAATCCAGGCATTCTTTAAAGTATTCAATTGTATTTATTACTGCTTGGTAGTAACTTGATTAAAGTGTAGCTATCATTCTAAGTCTTTTGGATTAAGCACTTGGGCTTCAGACCAGTTGTTTTACATTAGGAAGGTTTGTGGCCTGCACTGTGGTGGCAGGACAGGTAGCTTACATCCTTGTAAGTTGGGAACTGCTGATTGAGGGCTCAGTGTCTGTTATTCTAAAAGTGTATTAATTCTGGTTTAAGCACTTGGGCTTCAGGCCAGTTGTTCTACATTAAAAGGGTTTGTGGTCTGCACTCTTGTGGGAGAAGAGGCTGGACTCTGCCCTTCTGAGCTGGGAATTTCTGGTTAAAGGCTTATAGTGCCTGCATATTTTAACTTTTTCTTACTGAAATTTGGTACACCTTGTTTGCTGTAGCATAGACTAGATCCAGGCCTGCTGAATCTAGCTTTATTTGTATGCTGCTTGTTATTTCCCTGAAACGCTAATTCCACCTAAAACGCAGCTTTTCAGCGCTTCTGTGGATCCCTAGTGATATCTGCATTGCTTACTGTACTTATTTCCTTGTTTCACTTGAAAGAAAGTTACTGTTTGTCGTTTTTGCATTTAAGTTACCTGTAACACATTGCATTTAAGTTACCTGGCACTTGCTCACTAAAGCAATTATACAAGTCAGCACTAAAATATTAAAAGCACTACACCCTCACAAACTCCCCTTGAGTACCTCGTTCCCCATTGGCCCTTTTTTTCAGTTATAAAGGAATTCCCAATACTATTCTAGCATGTCCAAAGGTCAGTTGTCAATCTCCTCTCCGGTCCAGCTGGTGAATCTGGGAATCTTGAGGCAATATTACAACTGCCTCATGTACACAGATAACCCTCTCCTCCTCCCAACAAATTCCAACACATGAGAGATGCAACCATATAGCCATACTGGAAGCTAAGCTCTCTCAACTCAGTACTGGCAAAACCAGTCAGGAGGAGAAGGAAACCACACTCACTACAATTCCAGTCTCACATAGACCTACCACGACAGCAAACCAAACACACAAAAACATGCTCTGAGGCTCTAAATAAAAATCTGCCTAAGCAGCAGAGACCTCCAAAGCAGACACCCAAGCAACCGCTACCCCAAAACACGTGCAACACATAGCTCACAAAGCCAGTGTGCCGAACAGTCACAGCCCTTAAGCCTAAACAACACACCTGATACACTTGTAATAGGTGACTCTATCGTGAGGCACACTGACATCCCGCTCACTAGGCTGAACAAGGAGAAGGTCACGGTGAGCTGCCTGTCTGGCGCTAGGATCCGCCACATAACACAAGCACTCGAGTCACGCCAAGGCAAGTACAAATATATTGTCCATGCTGGTGTAAATGACCTGAGATGTACCTCCCTGGACTACATGAAAAGAGACATAGAGGAGCTTTCTGAGCATGTAGCCCAGGCCGGTATGACCCCGACCTTGAGTAGCATCTTACCCTCTCCAAGAATGATGCCACAATATGAAGACAAGATGTTCAGTTTCAACAATTGGCTTAAGTATTGGTGTCATTCAAAGGGGTTCCAATGCCTGTCAGCCTGGGATGACATGCTCGACAAGCCAGGATGCTTCGCTAGGGACGGCTTGCACCTGTCACCCCTGGGCTTTCGGATATTGGCAAAGACTCTTGCTACCCCCATAGTGCCTTTTTTAGGCAAGGCTCAAAAGACAAACCCACCTCCATAGGTATCACAAGGGATAAGAAACTAAGAGTAATGCTACTCAATGCCAGAAGTCTAAACCTCAAGATGCACGACGAAACTCTCCTTAGCATGGAGAACATCGATATCTGTGTAGTAACAGAAACCTGGTTCAAGGCTCCCGAGAGCACCCCAGCACTACCAGGTTATACCTCATACCATGCTTTTCGGCCCCAAAACTTGGACCGTACCACAAAAGGAGGGGAGTATCAATATTCGTCAGAGATACCCACACCTCCAGGTTGGTGGCACAGCACGAAGCATCAGAGACTATCCATGTGCAACTAACAGTGGGTAAAACTTCCTTCCAGTGTATAGCCTGCTACAGACTACCCTCCCAAACCCAGGAACCCCACTCGGCCTTCCTGAGAGCACTGGAAAATATGAAGGTCTCTCCAAACACCATTATATTGGGCGACTTCAACTACCCATACATAGACTGGGAGCATTACTCTAGCTCCAACACCCTAGCCCAAAGGTTCCTAGAATTTATAAACTCAAATGCTATGGAAGAACTTGTTACCACTCCCACAAGAGGGGAAAACATACTGGACCTGATCATCACCAACATGGGGACTCTATGCTCCAGACCAGAAGTGTATCCCTCACTGGTAAGATCAGACCATAAACTAATCTCACTGGATATTCACATTCCGACCCCACCCCCTGCCCAGAAAACCACAGTGAAATACTTCTCTAAAGCAAATTTCACATTCCTCAAAACCGAGCTGGAATCCTTCAAAGCCCCCGGGCCTGTGGAAAATACGGCCCAGACCGCAGAATCCTTTATAAACGCATTCTATGAACACCTTCAGGAATGCATGGATCATGCAATCCCAAATAAAACCAAGACCCAATCCTCCAAAAGCAGACGTCCTGTCTGGTGGACCCCAGCCATAAACAAACCATACAATAGAAGGAGGGAAGCTACTACATGATAGAGCAAAATCCCAAAAAGGGAAGGCATCTCTGATCAGTATTAGCAAAAAACTACGGGCACTCATAAAATCGTCTAAGGCCAGCTTCGAGAGAAAAATTGCACAGGACACTAAGGATAATCACAAGGCTTTCTTTAGTTATGTTAGGAACCTGGGTGGGAATTCCCAGATATGCTCAGAATTAGTCCAAAATGACAAAAAATACACCAAACCCACAGACATTGCCAACATCATAGCTGACAGGTTCAGTGCAAACTTCTCCCCACCAAAAGGGCAAATATTTATCCCAGCAGAGTGCTGCCCCCCTGACATCTCAGATGCTCAGGTAAGAGCTGCCCTCTCCAAAGCAAAAAACACAGCATCAATGGGACCAGACTGTGTCCTGGGCTGCGTCCTACATGAACTCCAAGAAGAGCTAAACCCAAACATAAAACTACTGTTCAATCTCAGCCTTACTACAGGATATATAACCAAAGAGTGGCGTACAGCAACAGTGTTCCCTCTCCACAAAGGTGGTGCCTCAACGGATCCTGAAAACTATCGCCCCATAAGCCTGACTAGCTTGGTTTGCAAAGCTATGGAAAGGATCATCATGGGACCTCATAAATAAAGATATTGGGGACCTACAGACACTGGATCCTACCCAGTTCGGCTTTAAGGGCAGATCCTGCCTCTTAAACCTGGTTGATTTCTTTGAAACAGTCACCAAAGGCCATTGATGAGGGGAAGGTGGTCCACACAGCCTACCTGGACCTCGCAAAAGCCTTCGATACAATACCTCACTCAGGCATTATAGATAAGCTCACCAGCTTAAATATAAACCCCTATGTCACTAGATGGGTTGCAAACTGGCTCAAGGACAGAACCCACATGGTTAGAATTGCTGGAGCTATGTCAGACTGCAAACCAGTTACAAGTGGCGTCCCACAAGGCTCAGTCCTGGGACCTCTCTTGTTCGGTATATATTTCTCGGAGGTACAGGCCAACACGGAAGGACTGTGGCTGACTAAGTTCGCAGATGACTGCAAACTGGGCGCCATAATCGACACTCCAGCTGACACAAGCATCCTCCAAAAGGGCCTCATAGAAACAGACAACTGGTGCCAGAGCCATGGCCTCAAGCTAAACGCCAAAAAGTGTATAGTCATCCCCTTTGGCAAAAACAAAGTGCCCACAAATTACCACATAGGTGGTAATCCATTAAGTACAGAAGAAGTAATTAGGGACCTGGGGACCCAAGTTGATAGCAATCTCTCATTTGACAACCACGTGGCCAAAGTGGTTAGAAAAGCATTTTATGTAGCCCACCTAATCATGAAGGGATTCACATCTAGATCAGAGGAGGTCATCGTGCCTCTTTACTCATCTCTCATCAGGCCCATAATTGAGTACAATGCCCCTTTTGGGATGTACCTTACCAGACACCTGCAGCAACTGGAAAGACCCGAAAAGTACCTCACCAAGAGGATCAAAGGGCTCAAACAGATGCCATATGCTGCCCGGTTAAAGAAACTCCAGCTGTACTCAGTGGCATACCGCCTGCTCAGAGGTGATCTGTGCCTGACGTATAAAGCCATGTCCAACCCAGAATTAATGGACATGCAGCACCTCAGGAAATCCAAATCCCATCGAGCTACGCGCTCGAGAGACTTGAACCTCAGCACTGAAATAAATAGGACATGCTGGAGGGACAGATTCATAACCCAGAGGCTCCCTTCATTCTGGAATAAAATCCCAGTCCAGGTTAGGCAGAGTCCCTCATTGACTCTCTCCAAGAGGAATCTTGATGAGTGGATGGGAGATCGTAGGTTTACCCCGGGTATCACTTCTGTGTCACTGTTAGACAGAGGCGCACAGTATACTAACCTCGAAAAAGGACATAGCCAAATTAATTTAAAATGGGTGGCGAAAGCCAAACACACTCTGGCTAGGCTTATAAATGCCCTAGGGCAGATAGCCTAGTATGAACCTATGAGAAGGCATGCTTGGCTTAAGGAGCAGACCTTGCCATACTGTCAAATCAAAGTTATTAGATAATCCTTTGAGCAAGGACAATCTGTTTGGCACCAAAGCAGAAGAGGTTCTTAAAAAGATGGAAGAAAAAGTTAAATGTGTGCAGGAAGTCAAAGAATTCTTGCAAATATAGCCTCCTAGATTCAGTAGGCATTGCCCTTCGAAACATTGGTCCTTTTCAGCCCCCTCAAGGCCATCTCATACTAGACCCAGGGGAAACAGACCACCCCAGACTACAGTCTCAGGGTATGCAGAGATCTAAGCAATGGCGTGCCTCCACCTCAAAAGCAGGGAGTGCTAAGCCACCCCCTTACGGAAAGAATCATCAGTGACTTCTCAATTCGACTCACCACCTCTGCCCAGCTGCTTGTGCCCCTAGGAGGAAAACTTGCCCTTCATGCAAAAAACTGGATTTCCATCACCAAAGACCGATGGGTGGTCCTCATTGTATCTCAGGGGTACAAATTTTGCTTCCACTCACTGCCAGTCCCAAAAGGGTTCCCAGACCTTCCTCCAAATCAGTGGGCAGGGGCACAAAACCAAGTTCAATCCCTGCTGTCTATAAGGGCAATTCAGCCTGTTCCTGCTTAACAGATAGATTAAGGATTCTATTCCAGCCTTTTTCTGGTACCCAGAAAAGAGGGCTCTTGGTGCCCAATCCTAGATCTTTCAATTCACAACACCTTCCTGGTGGTACCAAAATTGAAAATGCTCACCCTGCAAACAGCTTCTATGCTAGCCAAATATGACTGGTTAGTCACCCTTGACTTAAGCTTATCTGTACATCCCTATAAGGGAGTCTTGCAGGAAATACCTACTCTTCAGGGCAGGATCTATGTATTATCAGTTCTCCTCACTTCCCTTTGGCTTATCCCCTGCTCCCAGGTATTCACAAAATGCCTGGCTCCAGCCATTGCTTACTGCAGACCGAGAAATATCCAAATTTACCCGTACTTGGACGACAGCCTCATTCAGGCACAGTCAGGAAATGCTTTTGCAGCACCTGACATTTGTAAAAAAAACACCTAACTTCACAGGGGTACACCATCAATGAAAAGAAATCAAAACTAGTCCCCAGTCAAAAGATTGTATTCCTGGGAGCAAGCTTGGACACAGCATCCCAGATGACATTCCTCACTCCAGAAAAACAAGCCTATCTGACAGGCTGTCTTACTCAAATGGCCACCAGAACCCAGCTATCCGCAAGGAAAATCCTGCAGGCCCTAGGGTTCATGGCCTCATGCATCCTACTAATTCCATATGCCAGATTGCATATGAGAAAACTTCAGTGGTACTTAAATCTTTGTTGCCAACATTCTCAGGACCTGGAAACCATCATTCCTATCATACCCTGTCTAAGGACAGAGTTTCTTTGGTGGGCAGCAGCATGCAACCACAACAAAGGACTGTCCATTACTCAACCCCATGCCACCCAGACCCTAACCACAGGCACATCAGACTATGCTTGGGGGGCACACACGGACAGCAAGTGCATTCAGGGCCACTGTAGCCCAAGTCAAATTAATCTGCACATCAACCAAAAAGATTTGCTAGCTGTACAACTTTCAGATACCTACTGTCACCAGGACACCTAATAAAAACCGACACCACAGTTTTGTGGTGCGTCAACAAGCAGGGGGAACCCACTCTTACCCACTATGAAAGTTAGCCATGGCCCTGTGGAACACGGCCTTGGACATGCAGGTCCATCTGCAAGCTCAGTTCCTGCCAGGCAAACAAAACTCACTGGCAGACAACTTAAGCAGAAATCTCCTAGACCCACACAAGTGGCAATTAGACCCCAGCACCTTCAACCTTCTGATTCAGAAATGGGGGACCCCAGAGGTGGATCTCGTTCCCTCCCCCTGCAATCACCAGCTCAGCAAATTCTGCACCAGGACCTCCTCACAGTACGGCCTGGAAAGTGGATGCTCTTTCCTTCCAGTGGGTAAACCTCTCAATCTGTGCCTTTCCCCCTGTGGCCCCTTCTCTCAAGAGTATTGCTCAAGATAAGACAGGACAGACCAAGAACAATTCTGATTGCCCCTGACTGGCCATGCCAGCACTGGTACCCACTCCTGTGCAGCCAGTCACCGGTGCCCCCCTGGCACCTACACCAGAACCCAACCCTGCTCTCTCAGCAGGGGGGGGACAGGTCTTGCATCCACAACTGCAAACCCTAAGTCTTGCAGCCTGGCTGATGTCCTTCAAGGATGCATCTGCAGTCATCACATATGGGTTGTCCTGCCTCAGGCAGCCCTTCGGTCGGCCGGATTCCAAAGTCTGGGTCCGGCGTCTGCTGATGTCGCACTTTCCCCGATGTCAGAGTGCCTGGGGTATAAAAACATCAGCTGATGCCATCTTCCTCAGTCTTTCTTGCCGCGTGGTGCCCGAAGCAGAAGCAGTTCGCAAGTGCTGGTCGGCCAGCTTCTGTAATTCAGCTACCGAAGACTTCAAAAAGCTAAGTACCCCATTGGGGACTCTTTCTTGCCTCAGCCGATGTCAGATAAAGGATTTCCACTCTTACTGCCTCCCCTGTCTAGGATCGACGCACGCGGGCCGTGGTTTCGGCTGAAACCACGGCCAGGCCTACCGCGAGTGTCTCGGTCTCGGCTGAAACAGAGTCCTTGGTACTTCCAATTACCGAAACCGCTCAACCGACTAACTCGGTCCCGGAGGCCCCGGCTGAGTCAGTTATTGAATTTCCAACAGAAACTGGTGTCCTGGAACCTTCCGACACCATTCCTTTAGACAAATCTACACCAGCACGTGGTGCAGCCAGGCCTCCTGCATCCATGTCCATTAAGGCATTCTCCAGGGCTAAAGCCGCTAAACTCTTAAAAGCTTTGCCTTCCAAGGTTATCCCTCAGGGACCCTCTACTGGTTCACAGATTCTAAGCTTAGCAGAGGATCTTATCTCCTTAATTGGGGATTCTCAACCTCATCCGGACAGGGGCTCTCAACCTCCTCCAGACAAAAGGCCCAGGGTTGAGCCCTCTGATCCCCACTCCTCAGATGAGGCCTCTGATGGCTCTACTCTCTCGGACCACCAGGAGGAGGCTTTTTCGGCCTATGAGGATTCTGATGCAGAGGAATCTATTCCCTCGGCCTCCCCTCCTGAAGAGTTTTCCTTTGGGGAGACACTACACACCATGAGAGAGCATTTCCAATGGCAGGGCCAGGAATTCTCTGATTCCAGGAAAAGATTAAGGACCTTTTTACATTTGCCTCACATAGACCTTTAGCTATTCCTCCTGTTTTGAATGTCATTGATGATGTGTACTCTGACTCTAGCACAACCCCTGATTCTCTTTCTCCGGCTCCTGCCAAACCCAATAGGTACTACAGGGTCCCGGACTCACATCTTTACCTTTACAAGGCCCGCTCTGCTGATCCAGAAACTATTTCCCAGGGCCCTAAAGGGGTTGCAGCTGCCACTGCTAAAAATCCTCTCCCCTCTGAAAGGGAGTCCAGAGCTTTAGAGAGATGGGGTAAAAAAGTGTATACTTCTGCTACTCTTTCTATGAGGGCATTAAATTGTCAATTTCATATGATACAGTACCAAGAGTATTTGTCAGATGAATTGCATAAAAAACTGTCTTCACCTGACCCCCTAGACCGCAAGTCACTTCAGGATCTGGTACATAACTCACAACAGGTTAGCAACCATTTCTTGCAATGTGGTTATGATGCATTGGAGGCTTCATGTAGGTCAGCTATGACTGGCGCAGTCATACGTAGGCATGCTTGGCTGAAGGAACAATCTCTGCCAGACCATGTTAAAGCAAAGCTGCTGGATGCTCCTCTGGAAAAGCAAAAGTTATTTGGCTCCACGGCTCAGGAGGTCCTAAAGAAATTTGAAGAAAAGGCAAAATCCGTACAAACAGTCAAAGATTTTCTCCAAGTACAACCACCAAGATTCAGCAGGAATTGGCCCTCCAAGAATTGGTCCTTTCCAGACACAGAAAGGTTTCAGAGAGGCAAGAACAGGCGTGCCAGAGGTAGAGGGCAAGCTAGAGGCTCCTACAGAGGACGTCAATGGCAGCCTCCCAACCAGAGAGGTAATGCAGGACCGTCAACTGCTGCACAAGGACAGGCTCAATGACTTTACTTTGACACCGCCAACCAGGGCTCAATTGGAAGCACCTTTGGGCGGAAAGCTTTCTTTATTCTCAGAAAATTGGTACAGTATTACAAGGGACAAATGGACACTACAAATAATAGACAAAGGATACAGGTTTCATTTCCGCACATTACCAAAAAGAAAGGGCATGCCAGACCTGCCACCGAATCAAAGGGCAGAGGCTTTGAAACAAATTTCCAGCTTAATGCAAATGAAAGCTATAGAAAAGGTTCCTCTCTCAGAACAAGGCCAAGGATTTTATTCCAGTCTATTCCTTGTTCCAAGAAAAGAAAAACGATGGAGGCCTATTCTCGATTTGTTCACACTGAATACTTATCTCATTGTGCCAAAGTTCAAAATGCTGACTCTACAGCAGCTCCTTCCCATGCTGGGCAAGGTGTCTTGGCTGGTAACTCTAGACCTCAAGGAGGCATACCTGCATGTCCCTATCAGACAAAGTTGCAGAAGACACCTCAGATTTCTTGCAGGGTCAGAGCATTATCAATTCTCAGCATTGCCCTTTGGCTTCTCTACTGCGCCCAGAGTATTCACGAAATGCCTGGCATCAGTAATTGCACACTGCAGACTTCAGGGGATTCAAATATACCCATATCTGGACGACTGCCTTATACAAGCGGACAGCCAACAAACTTTGGTAAAACACTTGAATTATGCCATCCACCTACTTCAGGCCTTGGGATATACAGTCAACTTTCACAAATCAAGACTTGTTCCATCCCAAAGAATAACCTTTCTGGGTGCAGATCTAGATACAACCACCCAAATGGCCTTCCTCACAGAAGAAAAACAAAGTCAACTACCAGATTACTTCAACAATCTGACAAGACAAACCCAGCTGTCTGCAAGGAAAATCCTGCAGGCCCTGGGTTACATGGCTTCTTGCATCCTTCTGATTCCGCAAGCAAGACTACATATGAGGAAACTACAATGGTACCTAAGGAGTTTATGGACTCAGCACAGTCACAGCCTGGAAACTTTGATACCACTCATTCCATGCCTTCAAAAGGAATTTCTGTGGTGGCCTCAAGCAAGCCAGTCAAACAGGGGTCTGCCTTTCAGCAAACCAATAGCCAGCCAAACCATTACAACAGACGCTTCAGACCACGGATGGGGAGCACATGGAGGGCAGATGCATTCAAGGTCTATGGTCACAAAAGAGCTACGCATGCACATAAACCAAAAGGAAATGCTGGCAGTGATACATGCAGTCGAAGCCTTCAAACCCTTTCTGCATCATGGCCATCTGCTAATAAGGACAGACAACACCACGGTTATGTGGTACATAAACAAGCAAGGAGGCACCCATTCCTATCCTCTCTGCAGGCTGGCAATGAATCTATGGGAACTTTCCTTGAAACTCAGTATACAGCTACAATCCCAGTTTGTGCCAGGGAAAGACAATATACTGGCGGACAGCTTAAGCAGAAATATCATGGATGCACACGAATGGATGCTGCACCCAGACATCTTTCTACAGATAACACAATCATGGGGGAGGCCGGACTTGGATCTTTTTGCTTCCCCCCACAATCAACTGAAGAAATTCTGCTCAAGGGCATACCACCCACAAGCATGGAAAGTGGACGTCCTCTCTTTCAGCTGGAGAACTCTAACAGTGTATGCATTTCCACCTCTCCCATTAATGACCAAGGTTTTACTGAAGATCAGGACAGAGCAGCTAAAAGGGATTCTGATAGCTCCGGACTGGCCAAGACAGCACTGGTACCCACTGTTAAAGAGCATGTCACGCACGAAACCATGGCCTCTTCCTCTATGGCCACTTCTACTGACACAGCACAATTACAAAACTCTGCATTCCAACCTGAAAACCTTGCAACTAACAGCCTGGAAAATACCTTGACTCCTCCTCAGGACAAGCTATCCCAGAGAGTGAAAGATATTATTATGGAAGCTCGCCGGCCTTCCACAAGAAAGGCATATTCAGCAAAATGGAAAAGATTTCATATTTGGAACACCACAAAGGGCCTAGATGTGACAGTGATGAACATGGCACATATCCTGGAATACTTGGCAGAAATGTTCCACAATGGTCTGTCTTACTCTTCCATTAAAATTCATGCTTCAGCAATTTCAGCAGAGTACAATACTGATCCACCTGTCTTCTCTCATCCTCTCCTAAGACAATTTCTAAGAGGAATCAAAAACATCAATCCTCCAAGGAAACCACCTCTACCTACTTGGGACCTTAACTTCGTGTTGGAAAAACTAACACTGCCTCCCTTTGAACCAGCAGCATCTGCAGAACTACAGTTCCTGTTTTGGAAGACTGCTTTCCTTCTGGCCATAACCTCAGCAAGTAGAGTATCTGAGTTACAGGCCCTTATGGCAGTACAGCCATTTCTTATTTTTCATCAGAGCAGAGTTTCATTGAGAACCAATCCTACATTTATGCCAAAGGTAGTATCCAGGGTTTCATTAAATCAAGCTATTCACTTGCCTACCTTCTTTCCAAATCCACAAAACAAAGGGGAGAAACTTCTGCACACCCTGGACATACACGGACAGTTGCGCTACTACTTGGACAGAACTAAAGGTTACAGAAAAACTGACCAGCTGTTGGTAGCATATGCTGCTGGTACACAAGGAAAAGCAATTTCCAAACAGACAATTTCAAAATGGATAGGAATTGCATTCGTTTTGTTACTCCTTTCATGGAAAAACTGTGCCAGCTAACATTAGACCTCATTCCACGAGAGCCACAGCCACCTCCACAGCCTTCTTAAGAGGGGTGGCTACCAAGGACATTTTAGAAGCTGCTACATGGAGCTCCGTGCATACATTTGCCAAGCATTACAATTTACCTTTATATTCCAGATCCAGAGCAGGCTTTGCTACGGCAGTCCTGCAGGGCATTTTAGCTACACCATCCTTTACATAGTTCCTCCACCCCCAGATTGGCTATGGTATTCTACCCATATGTGATGACTGCAGATGCATCCTTGAAGGACATAGTACAGTTTTGTACCTACCATAAATGTAGATGTCCGATAGGTATGCATCTGCAGTCAGGTTTACCCTCCCTCCTTCCCCTCTGTGGTATTTCTGGGGTACTTACCCCACTTATAGCTAGCTGGGGTGATCTATTATGGTGTATTTGTTTTTATATTATTGTGCATGTTTGGATTTTTAAATGCATGTCTCCAAATTTAGCCTTCCTTAGAGGGCGCCTGGCATCTGGGGCAAGAAAAACTGAGGAAGATGGCGTCTGCTGATGTTTTTATACCCCAGGCGCTCTGACGTCGGGGAAAGTGCGACATCAGCCGACGCCGGACCCAGACTTTGGAATCCGGCCGACCGAAGGGCTGCCTGAGGCAGGACAACCCATATGTGATGACTGCAGATGCATAACTATCGGACATCTACATTTATGGTAGGTATAAAACTGTACTTTTCCTTGAATTCTCCCCCAGTAACCAGCCTAAGCAAGCAGGTGTTGGACGTCATTCTTGAAGCCAGAAGACCCTGTACATGGAAGTTCTATGCTGATAAGTGGAAACGGTACTGCTCTCCTGGATTACTTGGCAGATCTACTCCACAGAGGCCTATCCATCTCCTCCATTAAGATCCATGCCTCTGCCATTTCGGCCCATTACAACACTGAGCCACCTCTCTTCACTGACCCTGTCATCAAACAGTTCCTGAGAGGGGCAAACAACTTAAGGCCGCCAAGGAGAGCACTCACCCCTGCTTGGGACCTTAACGTTGTACGGGAAAAGCTGACCCCCCCCCCCCCTTTGAGCCTGCAGTATCAGCAGAATTAGAATTCCTGTCTGTCTTGGAAGACAGCCTTGCTTCTGGCCATCACTTCAGCTAGAAGAGTGTCTGAGCTGCAAGCACTTATGGCTGTGGAACCCTTCATTAAACTGGTAAGAACAGATGCTACATTATTTTCCTTGCTGACAGGGTTTCCCTCAGGACTAACCCTTCCTTTATGCCTAAAGTGGTGTCCAGTGTGGCTCTCAACCAGTCTATCCATTTGCCAACTTTCTTCCCTAATCCTCAAAATAAAGGGGAAACGATCCTGCACTCCTTGGACGTGCACAGACAGCTCAGATTCTACCTTGATAAGACTAAGCCCTTCAGGAAATCTGACCAGTTACTAGTCAGCTTTGCACCAGGGGCAGAGGGCAAGGCCATTTCAAAACAAACTATTTCCAAATGGATAGCACACTGCATCCATTTCTGCTGCAAGCACCATAAGAAACAAAACCTCTCAGGGGGTCAGAACACATTCCACTAGGGCAACTTCTACCTCTACAGCATTCCTCAGGGGAGTACCTACCAGGGGCATCTTGGAAGCTGTTACCTGGAGTTCTGTACACATGTTCACCAAGCATTACCACCTGCCTATCTTTTCCAAATCCAGGGCAGGTTTTGCAACAGCAGTCCTGCAAGGCGTACTAGCCAGCCCCAACTCTTCCTGACTGCCTCCACCCGTCTTCAGCTTTGGGAATCTACACAAGTGTGATGACTGCAACAGTGAAACATGAAGAACATAGTACAGTTGTGTACACTTTCCATAAATGTAGATGTTCGAGTGTATTCACTGTTGCAATCCTGGTTTCCCTCTCTCCAGCCCCCTTGCCTCTCTCTCCTCTCTATTACTCACCCCTTTCAGGGGTATTGGTATTTACTTTTAATTGGTGGTGTTTTCCCCACCATAACTTAGCTCCCTATTTGAGGGGGTCCTGACGTTTGGGGCAAGAAAAACTGATGTAATAGCATTGGCTGCCTGTTTTTATACCCCTGACGTCAGTCCTGGAGTGACAGCAACCAATGCAGTAACACTAAGTCTCTGGTATTTGGGCTGACTGAGAGCTACTTGCAGGCAAATAACCCAAGTGTGATGACTGCAACAGTGAATACACTCTAACATCTACATTTATGGTAAGTGTACACAAATGTACTTTCTGAGGGCTGGTGTGTGCCGATGTCACCTTTATGGCCCATGAAGTCTCGTCTACGTCTGACACACCACAGAGGGAATGAAAGCGTTTGCATACTGGCCGTACATGCGCGAGACTGAAGAGATAAACCCATATGCAAAATACTGCAACATGGAAGAGAAGGACGTCTATAGTTTTGGCAAGATTTTACACATTTCTTTTTCTACTCTACTGGAATAGGTTCATAGGTTGTTACTAGGCTATCGGCCTTAGGGTCTATACAAGCCTAGCCCTAACAATTCCCTGGCTATTTCTTCCCACACTATTTACTTCCCTGGACCCCTGTCTAGCAGGGCGACTGACGTGATCCCCTGGGTGAATTTCCTTTCTCCCATCCAATTGTCAAGGTTCCTTTTGAAGAGGGCCAAAGAGGCGCTCTGCTTGACATGTATGGGCAGTCTATTCCAGAGTCTGGGGAGTCTCTGGGTCAGGAACCTATCCCTCCAGCATGTTTTGTTTATTGTGATGACAAGGTTTTGATCCCTGGAGCGTGTGGCTCTGAGGGATTGGGATTTCTTTAAGTGTAGCATGTCCACCATGCTCTGGATTTGACATGGCCTTCTGTGTTAAGCAGAGATCGCCTCTGAGTAGATGATATGTGACAGAGTATAGCTGGAGTTTAAGGCGGTCAGCGTAGGCCATCTGCTTTAGGCCTGTGATTCTTTTAGTGAGGTATTTTTGTGGCCTTTCCAGTTGTTGCAGATGTCTTGAGAGGTACATACCAAATGGGGCATTGTATTCTGTAATGGGTCTAACGAGAGATGAGTACAGTGGGACAATGACCTCTTTTTTTCTGTATGAAAAGCCCTTAGTGATGAGGTGTGCCACATAGAAGGATTTCCTGACTGTTGTGGTGATGTGGTTATCGAAGGTGAGACCACTGTCCACCTGTGTCCCTAAGTCTCTTATCACACTTTCGGTGTTTAGTGTACTGCTACCTATTTGGTAATTCACGGGTACATGTTTTTTCCCAAATGGACTAACTATACATTTCTTGGCATTGAGCTTGAGCCCATGGCTCTGGCACCAAGCATCTGTTTCTGCAAGGCCCTTTTGTAGAGTATCCACATCATTTGGGGATTCAATAATGGCTCCCAGTTCACAGTCATCTGCAAACTTTGTTAGCCAGAGTCCCTTAGTGTTGGCCTGTACTTCAGAGAAGTAGATGCCAAACAAGAGCGATCCCAGGACTGAACCCCGAGGTACTCCACTTGTCTGGAGCTGGATTTGGAGTCGGCTACTTTTACAGTGTGGGTAATGTCAGTAAGCCAGTTGGCAACCCGAGTGACGTAGGGATTAATGCTCAGCTTAGCAAGTCTATCTATGATTCCAGAGTGGGGGATGGTATCAAAGGCCTTGAGGTCCAGATAGGCTGTGTGGACCGCCTTACCCTTTTCCATGGCTCTGAAGACTGATTCAGAGAAGTCAATCAGGTTCAGGAGACAAGACCAGCCCTTTACAAACCCAAACTGGGTGGGGTCCAGTGTTTGAAGGTTGCCAAAGTCTTTCTTTATAAGTTCCATTATAATACGTTCCATGGCCTTGTAGATCAGGCTCGTCAGACTGATGGGATGGTAGTTCCCAGGATCCAAGGTGGATCCCCCCCTTGTGGAGTGGGATAACTGTAGCTGTGTGCCACTCAATGGGCACAAAGCCTGAGGTGAGGCCATGATTAAACGTGACACTTAGGTGAGGTGCCAGTTCATTTTGTAGTTAATGTAATACACAGCCTGGGATGTCATCTGGTCCCATGGATGCTGTATTCTTAGCTTTAGAGAGTGAGTTTTTACCCGTGTGGCAGTTATTACCAGAATTTGGCAATCTTCTGGTACTGAGATGAGCTGTTTAGTGGAGTGAGAGTGGGTGAAGTTGGCACTGAATTGATCTGCCAGGATATTGGCAATATCCTTGGGATCAGTATATTTAATGCCATTCTGTTGTAGCTCAGAGCAGATCTGAGCATTGCCATTTAGATTTTTGACATAGTTATAGAATACCTTGTGGTTGTCTTTGGAATCTTTGGCAATTTTATTTTCATAACTAGCTTTGGAGGATTTTATGAGGGATCTCAGCTTCTTACCAAGGCTGATAAGGGAGTTTTTTGCATCCCGGGATTTTCCTCTCTTCTGCAACAGTTTCTTCCCTTTGTTGAAAGTTTGTTGATGGCAAGGGACCACCAGATTGGCTTCCTTTTTTTGGAGGAGAGCATCTTGGTTTTGTTTGGGATGACACGATTCGTGCATGAGTGGATGTGCTTGTACAGTGCCTTAGTGTGGGATTCAGCAGTCGAACTTTCAGTTCCCGTCTGCATGGGTGTCATGAAGTTTGTCACTTTTGACTTGAGTAGCATGAAGTTGGCTTTGGAGAAGTTTTTTATGGAGGTTTGGTTACTGGGGGGTGGGGGTGGGATGGGGATGTTAAGGGTGATTAGCTTATTGTAAGACCTGACCAACGAGGGGGTGACCATAGCCGTGGAGCATCGATTTCCCGTGTTGGTAATGACCAGGTCTAGGATATTGGAGCCCTTGGGACTATGGATTAGTTGATCCCGGGCATTGGAATTTATGAATTCCAAGAACCATTGGGCAAAGGTGTTGGTACACGAGTAGTTTTCCCAGTTAATGCCAGGGTAGTTGAAATCACCCAGTATTAGGGTGTTTGGTTGTGTATTAATATTTTCCAGTATGTTTAGAAAGGTGTAGTGAGAATCTTGGGGCATGGTGGGGGATCTGTAGCAAGCTACAGTTTAGATTGCAGTCTTACCTCGTGTTAGGTGCACCTAGAGAATTTCACATGCATTGTGTTGGGAAACTAGCCTGGTGGTGTGAAGATCCTCGGTGAATACGGACACTCCTCCACCTTTAGTGTTTCAGTCCTGGTTTGGTGGCCACAAAGTGTGGTAAGAGTTGTAGCCTGGTATTGCCTGTACTTAGGCTGTGGTTGAATAGTGTGCTGAATGGCAAAGCTAGTTCTTGCTGGAGATGGTGCAGAATTACAGCCTAATATACTGTCAGGTCCCATGGAAGCTGTGTTCTTTGCCTTGGATATGGCCTAGTTGTGAGGTGCAGGACAAGTATTGGGGATATTGAAAGGGCCTTGGGGGGGCAGGGGGGTGAAGTTTGCACTGACCCTATCTGCTAGAAGGTTGGCTTAGTCAACAGGATCAATGTAAGTGGTACCATTAAGTTCTAATTCGGAACAAACCTGGGCTTTGCCATAAAGGTTCCTGGCATAACTGAAGAAGGCTTTGTGGTTTCCCTTTGCTTTGGAGGCTAGTCTTGATTCATAACTGGCTGTGGAGATTTTCACTGGTGATCTAATTTGCTTGTTGATGCTAAGGTGAGAGTTTTTCCAATTTGGAATTTGTTCCTATATACCCTTGGACAACCGTTTCTTCCTTTTGTTGTAAAGTCTGTTGATAGAGGATGTCCACCAGACAGGTTTGTTGTTTCCTTGAGGAGCAGGTTTTAGTATGGCTGAGTCGATACAGTTAGACACCTCCAAAGCCAAATATCACTTTACATGCAATAAAGAAGCCTGAGCTTTGCAGACTGGCCAAAAATCCAGTTGTGTAGTGGATGACCCCCATTTGTAAGGAATACTTCAGCAGTTTAAAATTGTATTATAAATAAATATGTAGGTGCTCACAAACTTTAATAGAAAACGAGTTATTATTGTCATGCAATCTAGATAAGTTTCCTATTCAACAATTATCGTTCACCATAGCATTACATAAAATTGCTCAGTTCCTGCCTTCCTTTAAACCTTCTCTTCCCAAACATTATTCTGCATATATTTTCAGAAATGTATTTTATTACTGTATTTTTTCTCTCTTTTCCAAAGTTCGAGTAGTCCAGTTCTTTTGTCTGCTTTACAGAATTCAGTATTTCATTTAGTTTTGTTTGGAATTGGTTTCCATTTTCTAGTAATTGTTTTTTGGCAGCCAGTAACATTAAACTTAGTAATACCTCACCGTGTCTTGTTAATTCAAATGCTGTCCTCCAGCTCAAAAAAATGTCTTTAGTTTGCAATGATTTTCACCCTTCCCCCTAACATTTGTGGCAAAGTACTTGCTACTGACGTTTTACAACCTGCCAACTCATTAGATTTTCTTCCCCCCCAAAAAATATTCCCTGCACACCTTCCAGCATTTTTTATCTACCTGAGGATAATTGTCTGAAGTCTACTTAGGATATAAAAACACCCATGCAAACACTACAAGCAAAATTCTTTAAACCTTATGCATCCAAGGCCAACTTTGAGAGAAAAATCGCTAAGGACACTAAAGATAACCACAAAGCCTTCTTCAGCTATGTTAGAAACCTGGGCGGAAACCCTCAGATATGCTCAGAGTTGGTTCACAACAACAAAAAATACACTGAACCCACAGATATTGCCAACATTCTGGCTGACAGGTTCAGTGCAAATTTCTCCCCTCCTTCACCCCCAAAAGAAGAAATACTTATCCCAGCTGAATGTAATCTCCCTGTCATTTCAGATGTCCAAGTGAGAACCGCCCTAAACAAAGCAAAAAACACAGCATCAATGGGACCTGACGGTATCCCGGGTTGCGTGTTACGTGAACTCCAAGAGGAGCTAAACCCACACATAAAAATGCTATTTAACCTTAGCCTTACTTCGGGATGTGTACCTGAACTCTGGCGTACAGCAACAGTGGTCCCACTCCACAAGGGGGGGTGCCGCTACAGACCCTGGAAACTACCGCCCCATAAGCTTAACCAGCCTGGTCTGCAAAGCTATGGAAAGAATCATTATGGAACTCATAAACAGAGACATAGGGGACCTACAGACACTTGACCCCACCCAGTTCGGCTTTGTAAAGGGCAAATCCTGCCTTTTAAACCTGATTGACTTTTTCGAAACCGTCACTAGAGCCATTGATGAGGGCAAAGCAGTCCATACAGCATACCTGGACTTGGCTAAGGCCTTCGACACAATACCCCGCTCAGGCATCATAGATGAGCTCAACAGCTTAAAAGTAAACCCTTATGTCACTAGATGGGTTGCAAACTGGCTAAAGGACAGAACCCATAAAGTTAAAATCGCTGGAGCAATGTCAGACTCAAAGCCAGTCACATGTGGTGTCCCACAGGGATCTGTCCTGCGACCCCTCTTGTTCGGCATTTATTTCTCAGATGTTAAAGCAAACATGGGAGGGCTGTGGCTGACAATGTTCGCAGATGACTGCAAACTAGGCGCCATAGTCGATACACCAGCAGACACACACATCCTACAAAAAGGCCTCACAGAAACGGACAACTGGTGCCGGAGTCACGGCCTTAAACTAAATGCCAAAAAATGTATAGTCATCCCCTTTGGGAAAAACAAAGTACCCACAAATTATCACATAGACAGCAACCCACTGAGTACGGAAAAAGTAATCTGAGACCTAGGGACCCAAGTCGACAGCGACCTCTCATTTGACACCCACGTTGCCAAAGTGGTTAGAAAAACATTCTACCTTGCACACCTCATCATGAAGGGATTCACATCCAGATCCAAGGATGTCATTGTACCCCTATATTCCTCCCTCATCAGACCCATGATTGAGTACAATGCCCCATTTGGTATGTACCTCACCCGGCATTTGCAACAGCTGGAGAGACCACAAAAGTACCTCACCAAGAGGCTCAAGGGTCTCCAACATATGTCTTATTCTGCCAGACTAAAGAAACTTCAGCTCTATTCAGTAGCGTACCGCCTGCTCAGAGGTGATCTCTGCCTGACGTACAAGGCCATGTCCAATCAGGATCTGATGGACATGCTCCACCTCAAAAAATCCAAATCCATCAGGACCACGAGAGCTAAAGACTTAAACCTCGGCACAAGTATGAATAGGACATGCTGGAGGGATATATTCATAACCCAGAGGCTTCCCATGCTTTGGAACAAGATCCCAGTTAGTATTAGGCAGAGTCCCTCACTGACTCTCTTCAAGAGAAATCTTGATGAGTGGATGGGAGATCGTAAGTTTACCCCAGGGGTCACATCTGTGTCACTGCTAGACAGGGGCACAGTAAACTAATTCTATTATATAAGGGGACCATCATTGTGTAACTACTAGACAGAGGCACAGTATTCTAAATTTATTCTGTACATTTTTGTACCATTTCATGGGGTGGCAAAAGCCACATCACTATGGCTAGGCTTACAAATGCCCCAGGGCAGATAGCCTAGTACTGTACTATGAAACTATCTATTACAGTCTTGGGAGCTCTGATCTCCTCCCATTGGGGTCTGTATTATATATTCAAAGTTTCAAAACTTCGAATCCCATATATTCGACAACATATGATCGAAGTTTGAAACTTCGAATATATAATAAAACATCAAAAAAATAAATAAAACTTACCTTAACGCTGCGAGCAGGGGGCAAGCCCCATCTGCACCCCCCCCACACCCCTACTTAAATATACCAACTGTGAGATTGCACTTCAGTGCAGAAAAGGGGAATTCTCCCATTCTGCGCCTTATGGCACCGTTACATTTAACCTTCAAATTTTTCAAAGTTCGATCATATGGTGTCGACCATATGAATATCGAACTTTGAAACGTTTGTTGATGTAATAGGAACCCTCCCATTGTTTTGTGAGTTACGTTTCCCAGTGTTTTCTAACTTCCTTTGATTGATTCTTGTAGTTGCGTAGTATTTTATGCTCTGTACTAATTCCTTTTCTAACAGCAGCAGTGTTTCCAGAGTTGGCCAAAACCTGTAGCATAGCTGGTCTTTCACTTAGCACTCCCTTGTCCCTTTTTGTGTGTCTGTACTGTTATCATTCCCTGGTAGACATGGCAGTGTCTGACCTGCAGTCCCAGCTCATACCTGTCTAATTACACATCCCTGTTTAGTTATTTGCTCCAAGTACATTGGTTCCTTTGCTGATTTTCCTTAGTAATTTCCACCTGCTTATTGCCTGTTTTCTACATACTTACCTGAAGTCATCCCTATTGGTAAAATTTCTTCCCATCCCAGTGCTGGGTTAGCTCTTGGGGTATGTTGTTACTTTATAATGTTCTTTATGAAAGTGTAAGATTTTGGATGGAGGTCCTTTTTTCTTGAATCCAACCCCCTCCTCTTTTCCTTTATCACTTTCCATTTGGATTTATAATCTTCTGCTAGTGTTATGTATTATAAGCATTAACTGCATAACTGTAAGGTGTTCCTTCATATTTAGGTAATCCTAAAACTACCTTGCTCTTTAAGGAAGGTCAGCTTTTCCCACTTAACTGTTGCTTTATTTACATGCCAAATTATCTTGCCATTTATTGTAGAAAAAAATGACCTCTGGTTGACAAAATTATGCTTGACCTGCTTATAAACCTTAACAGACTAAAAGCATTTTTACTGTTTCTTACTGTCCATATCCATAAGAAAGTACAATTGTGTAAAATCTTACCATAATAGTAGATGCCTTTCACTTCACTGTTGCAGTATTCTTCACTAAATGGTTTCCATGCCCAGGGTAGCACCAATGTCCCGCCAGTAAATCAGAGCCTTAGGATTTCATAGACATCATACATCGCAAGTATGCTACCTGCTTAATGCGTACGGCATAAAGATGACATACATACTTCAGAACTGGATAGCCCCAGGGGGAACAACAGTCCTAGAAAGTAGGAGGAACATGTGCATGCAGTAGGGGGAGGAGAGAGGGAGCAAATTCTGCAACAGTGAAGAGAGGGACATCTACGGTCATGGTAAGATTTTACAAAACTGTACTATGTCCTTTCCCTATCACTGTTGCAGTGTTGTTTTCTAAAGGGAGTGTACAAAAGGTGAAGAGGAAACTTGGTATGAGGAAGGCCAGCAGAGCCCTCAAGAAACCCATGCTTGGCAAAGTCGATTCTTGCTCTGAAAACAACATCCAATTTGTAATGCTTAGTAAAGGTATGGACTGAAGTCCACATAGCCTCAAGGATGGAATTGGTATCCATTTCTCAGAAAAAAGCACCCAAGGAAGCTACAGCCCTGGTAGAATGAGCCTTAAGAGAAGCAGAAAGTCTTTTCCCATGAAAGGAGTAACAAAACCAAATGGTCTTAGAAATCCATGAAGAAATGGTTTGCTTAGAAACTGCTAAACCTGTAGCTCTAGGATGAAAGGAAATAAAAAAGCTGTTCAGGCTTGCAAATGGCCTTTGTTTTATCTAAATAATACCAGTGTTGTCTATGCAAATCCAAGGTGTAAAAAACCTTCTCAGTAGCAGACTGTGGAGAAAAAAAAGGAGGGCAGATTAACAGACTGATTAGGAGATGATGCATTAACCACCTTTAGCATAAAAGGAGGATTAGTACAATGATGCCCTGTCCTTATGAAAAAACAAAAAAAAAGGAACAGCCATAAGAGCCTGCAGTTCATTTACTGTTGGCTGAAGTAAGGGCCAAAAGAACAGTCTTCCATGTACAGTGTTGTAAGGAAGCTGAAGCTGCAGGCTCAAAAGGAGCCCAGATCAATTTTTCAAGAACAAAATGAAGGTCCCAGGAAGGGTGGAATAGGCTTCCTGGAAGTTCTGATATAAAGGACGCCCTTAAAGGAAAACTCCACCTTAGAACTCAAACATGGCTTTTTTTTCATTGCGTCTTTGTTTTTTGAGCTATTTTAATGCATCAAAATCACTTCAGGTTCTTCTTTTACAATTTTAATGCTTTTCCCTCAAAATGGTGGATGATGGGGCCTGCATTGGTAGCGTGATTTTGTTCTCTTGCTTTCATTCCTTCTTTCCAGAATACATGTCATGCCAGACATAAGGAAGTGGTGTTCTCATGCCATTAAGATAAAATGACAGGACTGTAAAGCACTGTTATCTAAACACAACTTCTGTAATAGAGCTACTTTGATGTTTCCTGACTGAGCCTTATTTGTGTTTGTTAGAGCTTGTTCTGTGCCATAAATAGCTGTTAGCTACTTCCAACAAAAGAAAGCAGGTAAATAGCATTTTTTGTAAAGGGATTCTTTTGTAGTTCTAAAAGAATTTGATGGACCTTCCCTCACACATGCTGAGGTGTGAAAACTCTCACTGAGGTAAAATTATCCTTGCTGTGTCATAAGTAGGACTCCAAACGAAGTCTGTCTCGTACTTCCCAATGTCTTCAGTGGGAAGTTTTTTTTTCTCTGTCATGAATGATGCAGAATTAAAATGTACTTTACTCGTTCCTTAATTATTTCTGTTATGCCCTGCTTTTTTCTATTTCATATTTATTTGTACTTTGGTAATCAGGAAAGTGAACTTGTCCCAGGACCCTTTTCAGGTACAACTATGGCAATATCGGCAAAGATAATAACTAATAAATGCACTTAGCAATACAAAGAACAAAAAAAAAATACTGACAGACATTGACAAAGATTGCATGTGCAACGTATAGTCAGTGTGTGACAGTGAATAAGTAAAACATTAAGCAACATTTACTAGAATGTATACATTAATGTTTAACTGTACTAAGTGCATTATAAATTGTATGCACCCATGTTATATAAACACACACACACACACACACACATATATATATATGGGTTCCGTTCAGAATTTCAAAGCTCAAAACTTCAACTTTGATATGATCGAAGATCATATGTTCGAAGTTTTAGAACTTTGAAATCCTGAACTGAGATCGGCATACAGCAGGGACTGGGAGATTTCCCTTATCCTCACTATAGTGTGATCTTGGAGTTGATGTATTTAAGTAGCAGGGGGTGTGGGGGGCGCAGGGGGGCTTGCCCCCCTGCTTACATATATTTTAGTGTTGGGTAGTGTTGGGGGGGGGGGTTCACAATTTCGAGATTCCAAGATCTCAAGATTCTGAACTCGATATTCTGAAAGTCGAGATTTTGGGATTTCGAAATTTCGTAGTGAACCCATATATATATATATATATATATATATATATATATATATATATATATATATATGTGTGTGTGTGTTTATATATGTATGTATGTATATATATATATATATATATATATAAAAATAGAGAGAGAGACACATATATAATATATATATATACACATACATAAGTATATGTGTAGAAGAAGGAAGCTATGCTATGTGGGCCAAAAGGGAGTCACCAGCAAATTTTTGGGGGAGTTGTGCACTATCATGAGCAGGACCCTCACAATCAGAGGAAAGGTGTAGAGAAGCATCCCTTCCAAGAAAAGGATAGGGAGTGCACTTTCCAGGCCAGAGGATTGGGACTCTGGTGCAAAAGAGGAAGTTGTCTGCTCAAAGGGGAGGCAAAAAGATATACTTGAGATGCACCGACTGGTGGACAATATTCAGAAACACACCTCTGCGATTATCCTTTCCTGAGCCTGTCTTTTGGACCTGTTGAAGGAGTCTGCCACTGTTTTGCTCCAAAGAAAAATGTTCATCCCGAAGAGTCACTTGATACTTTAGGCTGGATTCCCAACTTGAAGAGTGAGCCTGCAAAGAAGGTAGGACTGTGGCAGGCAGCTTGAGAACCAGATCCCAATAAAGCGAGACCAATGCCTTCTCTTCAGAATCAGGAAGGTCTGAGAAAGAAGGGCCAAAACATACCTGGTCATATGGGTCTGGTAGCTGATGGCCTTAAAAGTCAAGGTGGCAGCAGTATATACTTTCTTGCCATACATTCCATAACTCTGTCCTTGTCTGAAGGAAGTAGTTTAGTAGAAGGCAAAAACTTAGTGTGTTTGTCAGAAGAGAGAGATACTACAGAGGGGTTAACAGAGGGGACATTCCTCAAGCGTCTTATAAAATCTGTTAGCCAGGTTAAGGGCTGGAGGTTGAGAATCCAGGGCCATCAAAGCTGTTGAAAAGGTATCCAAAAGAGCAGCCAAAACAAGAGGAACAGCAGAGGGCTTAAGGGACTCCATCTGGAGGAGCTCATAGTACCTGTTTTGAGTGTCAAAAACTTGGAGAACAGTCCTATTTAAAAAAAAAATACATTATACAAGAAATAGTGTCCCCAAAGAAGAGTTCTTCACAGGGAGAGTCTGGGCTAATAGTCTTCCTCCTCAGAGCCATAATCCAAGGGAGAAGGGATCTGAGAGAAATATGCCAAAGCCTGTTCCCCCGAATCCAGTTCCTCTTTACAGGAGTCCTGCTCTCTAGGTAACTTGGGTGGAATAGAGGACCATGAGGAGCAGGTACAGAAACTTCTGGGGGAGGCTTCAAAGTCAGCAATGCATTAAGTAACCCTTGGGTAAAGTCCTGTCATTCACACTGGGGATCCTTAGGAGCAGAGCAACTATGCTTTTTTATTAGTTTTTTTGTTTTGTTTTTTTTCTTTTGAGGGAGGTCTGCTCTAAACATGCTAGTAGTTTGACCTTTGCCTGTATTCAACTAACTTAGTGGGAACCTCCTTCCAAACAGATATCTGCAGAATCCCCCACTGACCCTCTGAAATGATCAGCTGAGGTGGTTTCCCCTCAACATCCAGAACAGACATCTGCAGAGCTTCCGAGGGCATGCGTGAAGTCAGATTCATGCATGTGTCCAGTATAATCACAGCAGAGGAATCTGGGAGATCCTGTGGGCTTTCATCAGCCTCGAGAGGCATCTGGAGGAGGCAGTACAGCAGCCGAATCAGGCCAGACTCTCTTGGCCTTTTCTTGGCAGGCAATTGGCCTTCGAGATGGGAAGATTCCACCTTAGGACCCTGTAACAGCAGTTTACCAAGTAAATTGACAAGGAGGAGAGAGGACTACATAGGGTCTTGGTGACAAACACTTATAGGTTCATAGGTTCATACTAGGCTATCTGCCCAAGGGCATTTACAAGCCTAGCCCATAGTTATGTGGCTTTCGCCACCCCTTTAGTCTGAATAAAACTATGCCTATTATTTTGCTGTGCCTCTGTCAAGCAGTGACACTGAAGAAATCCCTGGGGTATATCTGCGATCTCCCATCCATTGGTCAAGATTCCTCTTGAACAAGGCCAGCGAGGTGCTCTGCCTCACATGTACCGGGATTTTGTTCCACAGCATAGGGAGTCTCTGGGTGATGAATCTGTCCCTCCAGCACGTTCTATTAATAACCGTGTCAAGGTTTAAGTCTCCCACCCTTGTGGTTCTGAGGGATCTAGATTTTTTGAGGTGAAGCATATTCATCAAATCTGGGTTTGACATGGCCTTATATGTCAGGCACAGGTCACCTCTGAGCAAGCGCTATGAGTCTGAATAGAGCTGGAGTTCTTTCAGTCGGGCAGCATAAGACATATTTTTGAGACCCTTTATCCTTTTGGTGAGGAACTTTTGGGGCCTTTCCAGCTGCTGCAGGTGTCGGGTCAGATACATTCCGAATGGGGCATTGTACTCAATCATAGGTCTAATGAGTGATGAGTACAGGGGGGCGATGACCTCCCTTGATCTAGATGTGAATCCCTTCATGATCAGGTGGGCAATGTAGAAGGTTTTCCTGACTATTTTAGCAACATGAGTGTCAAACGAAAGGCTAGTGTCAACCTGGGTCCCCAGGTCCCTGATGACTTCTTCTGTGCTCAGTGGATTGCCACCTATATGGTAGCTAGGGGTAACCTTGTTTTTCCCGAAGGGTATGACTATGCATTTCTTGGCGTTTAACTTTAGGCCATGGCTCTAGCACCAGTTATCTGTTTCTGTGAGGCCCTTCTGAAGGATATCTGTGTCAGAAGTGTTTTCGACTATGGCGCCCAGTTTGCAGTCATCAGCAAACTTTGTCAGCCATAACCCTCCTGTGTTTGCTTGTACTTCAGAAAAGTAGATGCCAAACAAGAGTGGACCCAGGACTGAGCCCTGTGGGACACCACTTGTGACAGGCTTAGAGTCTGACATGGCTCCAGCAACTCTGACCCTGTGGGTTCTGTCACTTAGCCAGTTTGCAACCCATCTTGTGCTGTATGGGTTTACATTCAAGCTGATGAGTTTTTCGATGATACCTGAGTGGGGTATTGTGTCGAAGGCCTTTGCCAGGTCGAGGTAGGCTGTATGGACTGCCTTTCCCTCATCAATGGCCTTGGTGACTGTTTCGAAAAAGTCAACCAAGTTTAAAAGGCATGATCTGCCTTTGACAAAGCCAAACTGGGTTGGATCCAAAGTCTGCAAGTCCCCTATGTCTTTATTTATGACTTCCATTATGATCCTCTCCATGGCTTTGCAGATAAGGCTTGTCAAGCTAATGGGACGGTAATTTCCAGGGTCGATGGAGGCACCGCCCTTGTGAAGTGGGACCACAGTCACCATGCGCCACTCCTTGGGTACGTATCCTGAGGTGATGCTAAGATTAAACAGCTGTCCTAACTGCGGGTTTAATTCCTCATTGAGTTCGTGGAGCACACAGCCGGGGACACCATCCGGTCCCATGGATGCTGTGTTTTTTGCCTTGGAGAGAGCAGTTCTAACCTGGGCGTTGGAGATGTTTGGGGGGCTACAATCCTCTGGTATAGATATCTCTCCTTTTGGGGGGGGGGGAGTTTGCACTGAACCTGTCAGCCAGTATGTTGGCAATGTGTGTAGGTTCAGTAATCTTCACATCATTTTGAACTAATTCTGAGCATATCTGGGAGTTTCCTCCTAGGTTTCTAACATAGCTAAAGAAGGCCTTATGATTGTCTTTTGTGTCCTTGGCGATTTTTCTCTCAAAATTTGCCTTGGATGATTTTATGAGAGCTCTTAGTTTTTTTACTTATAATGATCAAAGGTGTCTTACCTTTCAAGGATTTTGCTCTATCTTGTAGTAGCTTCCTCCTTTTGTTGTAGAGCTTGTTTATGGCTGGGGTCCACCAGACTAGACGCTTGCCTTTGGTACAAAGAGTCTTAGTTTTGTTTGGGATTGCCTGATCCATGCAGTCCTGTAGGTGCTGGTAGAAGGCATTTGTAAGTGATTCAGCGGTTTGAGTAATGTTTACCACTGGCTCAGGGGCCTTAAAGGAGACCACACTAGTTTTTAGAAGTGTGAAATGAAGTGGGAGGGTGGCCTAATGGTTAAGGCATTTGCCTTATAAACACAAGGTGCAGGGTTCAAGTCTAACAAGGGATAATTGGCTAGGCTTAAAATGGCTCGCAAGGGCAGTTAGCCTAGTACTAAACTTGGCAGATAGAACACTTTGTATGGTTGTGAGAAGCACCCAAACAGAAGCGACACTACTTGTGACAATCCTTAGGGGAATCTGCCCCCCCCCCCCACACACACACACACACACACACACTCACTGACATTCATCCTTTCTGGATGACATGTAAACTCCAAAACTGAAAAGGAAGAAAATCAGAAACCCCATTGGGGCATTTATACGAAACACAGCCTAATAACCAGCACAGAAGGAATGTCAGACTGACAGTTAATGATGGCATTCAGACTGACAGTTAATGATGGCATTCAGACTGCTGGTCAGACTGACAGTTAATGATGGCATTCAGACTGCTGGCAAAGAATGTCTGACATATGTACATACATACGTCACTTTTATGCCGTATTCTTTGGATGGATAACATACATGTGACTGTACAATGTCTATAAAATGCTAAGGCTTTAATATACTGGCCGGACTTCAGGGCTACCGTTGGTAGGGAACCCCTCTAGTGAAGAATACCTATTCCTTCTCTAAAAACTTGTCTTCCATAATAA
>NC_056733.1:950022716-950162716 GCF_019279795.1 Protopterus annectens | reverse complement strand
GCATGGAGAACATTAATATCTGTGCAGTAACAGAAACCTGGTTCAAGGCTCCCGAGAGCACCCTAGCACTACCAGGTTATACCTCATACCATGCCTTTCGGCCCCAAAACTTGGACTGAACCACAAAAGGAGGGGGAGTATCAATATTCGTCAAAGATACCCACACCTCCAGGTTGGTGGCACAGCACGAAGCATCAGAGACTATCCATGTGCAACTAACAGTTTATAGCCTGCTACAGACCACCCTGCCAAACCCAGGAACCCCACTCGGCCTTCCTGAGAACACTGGAAAATATGAAGGTCTCTCCAAACACAATTATATTGGGTGACTTCAGCTACCCAAACATAGACTGGGAGCATTACTCTAGCTCCAACACCCTAGCCCAAAGGTTCCTAGAATTTATAAACTCAAATGCTATGGAACAACTTGTTACCACTCCCACAAGAGGGGAAAACATACTGGACATGATCATTACCAACATGGGAACTCTATGCTCCAGACCAGAAGTGTATCCCTCATTGGTAAGATCAGACCATAAACTAATCTCACTGGATATTCACTTCCCGACTCCACCCCCTACCCTGAAAACCACAGTGAAAAACTTCTCTAATGCAAATTTCACACTTCTCAAAACCGAGGTGGAATCCTTCAAAGCCCCCGGGCCTGTGGAAAATACGGGCCAGACCGCAGAATCCTTTATAAACACATTCTATGAACACCTTCAGGAATGCATGGATCATGCAATCCCAAATCAAACCAAGTTCCAATCCTCCAAAGGCAGACGTCCTGTCTGGTGGACCCCAGCCATAAACAAACTATACAATAGAAGGAGGAAGCTACTCAAAATCCCAAAAAGGGAAGGCATCTCTGATCAGTATTAGCAAAAAACTACGGGCACTCATAAAATCGTCTAAGGCCAGCTTTGAGAGAAAAATTGCGCAGGACACTAAGGATAATCACAAGGCTTGCTTTAGTTATGTTAGGAACCTGGGTGGGAATTCCCAGATATGCTCAGAATTAGTCCAGAATAACAAAAAATGCATCGAACCCACAGACATTGCCAACATCCTAGCTGACAGGTTCAGCGCAAACTCGCCCCCCCCCCCACCAAAAGGGCAAATATCTATCCCAGCAGAGTGCTGCCCCCCTGACATCTCAGATGCTCAGGTAAGAGCTGCCCTCTCCAAAGCAAAAAACACAGCATCAATGGGCCAGACGGTGTCCCGGGCTGCGTCCTACATGAACTCCAAGAAGAGCTAAACCCAAACATAAAACTACTGTTCAATCTCAGCTTTACTACAAGATATGTACCCAAAGAGTGGCGTACAGCAACAGTGGTCCCTCTCCACAAAGGTGGTGCCTCAACGAATCCTGGAAACTATCGCCCCATAAGCCTGACTAGCTTAGTCTGCAAAGCTATGGAAAGGATCATCATGGACCTCATAAATAAAGATATTGGGGACCTACAGACACTGGATCCTACCCAGTTTGGCTTTAAGGGCAGATCCTGCCTCTTAAACCTGGTTGATTTCTTTGAAACAGTCACTAAGGCCATTGACGAGGGGAATGTGGTCCACACAGCCTACCTGGACCTCGCAAAAGCCTTCGATACAATACCCTACTCGGGCATTATAGATAAGCTCACCAGCTTAAATATAAACCCCTATGTCACTAGATGGGTTGGAAACTGGCTCAAGGACAGAACCCACATGATTAGAATTGCTGGAGCTATGTCAGACTCCAAACCAGTTACAAGTGGCGTCCCACAAGGCTCAGTACTGGGACCTCTCTTGTTCGGTATATATTTCTCGGAGGTACAGGCCAACACGGAAGGACTGTGGCTGACCAAGTTTGCAGATGACTGCAAACTGGGCGCCATAATCGACACAAGCATCCTCCAAAAGGGCCTCATAGAAACAGACAACTGGTGCCAGAGCCATGGCCTCAAGCTAAACGCCAAAAAGTGTATAGTCATCCCCTTTGGCAAAAACAAAGTGCCCACAAATTACCACATAGGTGGTAATCCATTAAGTACAGAAGACGTAATTAGGGACCTGGGGACCCAAGTTGATAGCAGTCTCTCATTTGACAACCACATGGCCAACGTGGTTAGAAAATATTTTATATAGCCCACCTAATCATGAAGGGATTCACATCTAGATCAGGGGAGGTCATCGTGCCTCTTTACTCATCCCTCATCAGGCCCATAATTGAGTACAGTGCCCCTTTTGGGATGTACCTTACCAGACATCTGCAGCAACTGGAAAGACCCCAAAAGTACCTCACCAAGAGGATCAAAGGGCTCAAACAGATGCCATATGCTGCCCGGTTAAAGAAACTCCAGCTCTACTCAGTGGCATACCACCTGCTCAGAGGCGATCTGTGCCTGACGTATATAGCCATGTCCAACCCGGAATTAATGGACATGCTGCACCTCAGAAAATCCAAATCCCATCGAGCTACGCACTCGAGAGACTTGAACCTCAGCACTGAAATAAATAGGACATGCTGGAGGGACATATTCATAACCCAGAGGCTCCCTTCACTCTGGAATAAAATCCCAGTCCAGGTTAGGCAGAGTCCCTCATTGACTCTCTTCAAGAGGAATCTTAATGAGTGGATGGGAGATTGTAGGTTTACCCCAGGTATCACTTCTGTGTCACTGTTAGACAGAGGCACAGTATACTAACCTCGAAAAAGGGCATAGCAAAATTATTTTAAAATGGGTGGCAAAAACCAAACACACTCTGGCTAGGCTTATAAATGCCCTAGGGCAGATAGCCTAGTATGAACCTATGAATTAGAAAAGGTGGTGATATGCTGATGTCTGAAATTAAGAGGATACGCAAACCTGACTGACTTTGAGCCTCTTAACATGGAGGACTGTTTTACTGATTACACTGACCTCTGCAAGAAGAGTATCGGAGTTGCAAGCTCTTATTTTGAATCAGCGCATGTCATTTTCCACAGAGGCAGGGTTTGTTTGAGATTTCGTCCACCTTTTATGCCTAAATGAGAGAGAGAGAGGATATCCCATACCTTGTATGTCTGCACTCAACTCTGGTATTATCCTGATCAGATCTTCGGATCGTTTTGTTGTGAAGATAAGGGGCAACCTGTGTCAAAACAAATGATTGTCTCAAGCTATTACCCTTTGTTGTACTCAGCCCAGTGAGTCTATTCCAGTCAGGGTCAAAGCCCACTCTACCAGGATCTTGGCTTCATCTTTGGCTTTTTTGGAAAGGTCTGATTTTAGAAGTATTGTAGAAGCAACACCTTGATGTTCATCGTGTTTCACTGTTGCAGTCACTACACTTGGGTTATCCTGCTGGCAGGCTATCCGCAGTCGGCCCGAGTTCTAAAGTCTAGGTCCGGCGTCTGTTGCTGTCGCCTCTTCCCTGACAGTGCACCAGGGGTGTAAAAGCTGCAACAGATGCCATTTTCTTCAGTCTTTCTTGCCACATGGTGCCCGAAGCAAAAGCAGTTTGCAAGTACCGGTCGGCCGACTCCTGAGATTTTCAAAATAGAGTTTCAGAACCAAAGTCTTCAATAAAGCTTAGTACCCCGTTGGGGAAACTTTTTCTTGCTCCACACCGATGTCAGTAAAAGTTAACAATTGTATTTCTTGTGGGAAGCAAATACCTCATAAGGACTTTCACTCTTATTGTATTCCTTGCCTAGGCCCTGACCACAACGTTACTAGTTGTCAGTTTTGTGCTAGATTCAACAAACGCACTATTAAACGTCGGTTTGATTTTGCTTTACATTACTTTGACCGAAGGTTTAACTATATAATGCCGTTGGAACAACAGACGACCGGAATTCATAAAAAACGTAAAGACAAGGAAAATGACAGGCATCCGAGGTCCAAAACCGACGACGAAGCCTCTTCTAGGCCATTCGCCGGTTCTCAGTGAGGCACTTTCGCAGCCCCTGACACCCACTACCTCAGAGCCACAGGCCGTATCTGACTCCCACGTGGAGACAACTAGGCCTCTGGGTACTTAAGGTATTGGGCCTACGAAAACTATTCCCTCAGATGGGTCCGGAGCCGCTCAGCAGGCATCTACTTCTGAGGGTGTTTTCAGACCTTCACAGCTTACTATTAAGTCCTCTGCAGCAGCCAAGGCAAAGTCAAAGACACCATTAAAGACAAGGAAACAAGTACAGCATTCTCCAGAACAGTCCATGCCAAAGAAACGGATGCTTAAAATGGCCCAAGAAAACAAGTACAGCATTCTCCAGAACAGTCATCCATGCCAAATAAACAGATGCTTAAAATGGCCCAAGGAAACAAGTACAGCATTCTCCAGAACAGTCAACCATGCCAAAGAAACAGATGCTTAAAATGGCCCAAGGAAACAAGTACAGCATTCTCCAGAACAGGCATCCATACCAAAGAAACAGATGCTTAAAATGGCCCAAGGAAACAAGTACAGCATTCTCCAGAACAGTCATCCATGCCAAAGAAACAGATGCTTAAAATGGCCCAAGGAAACAAGTACAGCATTCTCCAGAACAGTCATCCATGCCAAAGAAACAGATGCTTAAAATGGCCCAAGGAAACAAGTACAGCATTCTCCAGAACAGTCATCCATGCCAAAGAAACAGATGCTTAAAATGGCCCAAGGAAACAAGTACAGCATTCTCCAGAATAGTCATCCATGCCAAAGAAACAGATGCTTAAAATGGCCCAAGGAAACAAGTACAGCATTCTCCAGAACAGGCATCCATGCCAAAGAAACAGATGCTTAAAATGGCCCAAGGAAACAAGTACAGCATTCACCAGAACAGTCATCCATGCCAAAGAAACAGATGCTTAAAATGGCCCAAGGAAACAAGTACAGCATTCTCCTGAACAGGCATCCATGCCTAAGAAACAGATGCTTAAAATGGCCCAAGGAAACAAGTACAGCATTCTCCAGAATAGTCATCCATGCCAAAGAAACAGATGCTTAAAATGGCCCAAGGAAACAAGTACAGCATTCACCAGAACAGTCATCCATGCCAAAGAAACAGATGCTTAAAATGGCCCAAGGAAACAAGTACAGCATTCACCAGAACAGTCATCCATACCTAAGAAACAGATGCTTAAAATGGCCCAAGGAAACAAGTACAGCATTCTCCAGAACAGTCATCCATGCCAAAGAAACAGATGCTTAAAATGGCCCAAGGAAACAAGTACAGCATTCTCCAGAACAGTCATCCATACCTAAGAAACAGATGCTTAAAATGGCCCAAGGAAACAAGTACAGCATTCTCCTGAACAGGCATCCATGCCTAAGAAACAGATGCTTAAAATGGCCCAAGGAAACAAGTACAGCATTCTCCAGAATAGTCATCCATGCCAAAGAAACAGATGCTTAAAATGGCCCAAGGAAACAAGTACAGCATTCTCCAGAACAGTCATCCATACCTAAGAAACAGATGCTTAAAATGGCCCAAGGAAACAAGTACAGCATTCTCCAGAACAGGCATCCATGCCAAAGAAACAGATGCTTAAAATGGCCCAAGGAAACAAGTACAGCATTCTCCAGAATAGTCATCCATGCCAAAGAAACAGATGCTTAAAATGGCCCAAGGAAACAAGTACAGCGTTCTCCAGAACAGGCATCCATGCCAAAGAAACAGATGCTTAAAATGGCCCAAGGAAACAAGTACAGCATTCTCCAGAACAGGCATCCATGCCAAAGAAACAGATGCTTAAAATGGCCCAAGGAAACAAGTACAGCATTCTCCAGAACAGTCATCCATGCCAAAGAAACAGATGCTTAAAATGGCCCAAGGAAACAAGTACAGCATTCTCCAGAACAGTCATCCATGCCTAAGAAACAGATGCTTAAAATGGCCCAAGGAAACAAGTACAGCATTCTCCAGAACAGTCATCCATGCCAAAGAAACAGATGCTTAAAATGGCCCAAGGAAACAAGTACAGCATTCTCCTGAACAGGCATCCATGCCTAAGAAACAGATGCTTAAAATGGCCCAAGGAAACAAGTACAGCATTCTCCAGAATAGTCATCCATGCCAAAGAAACAGATGCTTAAAATGGCCCAAGGAAACAAGTACAGCATTCTCCAGAACAGGTCATCCATACCTAAGAAACAGATGCTTAACATTTCCGAAGACTTAATTACTTTGATCAGGGGTTCCCATCCCCCTCCTGATAAAAGGCCTAGGCAAGACACTGACTGGGATTCCTCTGACCAGGTTTCTATTTCCTCTGATTCCTCTTTAGATCAGGGCTATTTTCTCCCTCCCTATGAGGACTCTTAAGCTGAAGAATCTATACCTTCAGCCTCTCCACCTGAGGATTATTCTTTTGGGGAAACTCTGCACATCATGAGGGAGCATTTCCACTGGGAGAGCCAGGATTATTCAGAATCCAAGAAAAGGCTCAGAGACTTTATTTTACTGCCTCAGCACATGCCTCTGGCTATCCCCCCTGTGCTTGACATTGTTGATGATGTTTTCTCTGAATCCAGTCTGTCTCCTGATTCTTTATCCCCTGCACCAGTCAAGCCAGACAGGTAGGTATTACAGGGTCCCTGACTCTCATTAATTTCTTTATAAAAACCCTGCTGCTGACCCAGAAACAATTTTTCAGGGTCCCAAAGGGGTTAAGGCTTCCACTGCAAAAAAAACTGTCCCCCCTGATAGGGATTCTAGAGCTCTGGATAGATGGGGAGAAAAAAGTTTACACTTCTGCTACTTTAGCTGTAAGGGCTTTAAACTGCCAGTTTCACATGCTTAAATATCAACAGTACCTCATGTCCTTGTTAAAACAGAAAATGCTTACAAACTCAAAGTCCTGACAATAAGGACATGCAGGAATTATTGCATGCAGCTGAACAAGTGGGAAAGCATACTCTTCAATGTTGTTTTGATTCATTAGAGGCTTCTTGCAGAGCCTCGGTTACAGGCTATGTCATTCGAAGGCATGCTTGGTTGAAAGAACAAAGTTTACCTGAACATGTTAAAGTAAAATTATTGGATGCTCCACTACAGCATGATACTTTGGTGTTGAGGCAGAAGAGGTGTTAAAGAAAATGGAGGATAAAGCAAAATCTATGCAGAAAGTAAAGGATTTCTTACAGGTTCAGCCACGTAGGTTTAGTAGAAACTGGCCTTCAAAAAATTGGTCCTTTCAGGTGTCAGACAGGCCACAAAGAGGCTGATACAGACGCCCAAGAGGTAGATCTCAGCCCCAAGGCTCCTACAGACCTAAACAACGGGGGTGCTTCTGCCTGCAAAGGAGGAGAGGACAAATCACAACCTTATAGGAAACCGTCCCAATGACTTCCCTCTACAAAGGCCAAGCACCTACCTTTTGGCAGCACCCCTCGGGGGGAAGCTAGCACTTCTCGCACAAAATTGGCACATAATCACCCAGGACAAATAGGTACTGAATATAGTTTCTCAGGGTTACAGGTTCCACTTTCACACCCTTCCAAAATCGAAAGGTATGCCGTACCTGCCACAAAACCAATGGGCAGAGGCACAAAAGGAAATTGCTGCTCTCATGGACATGGGAGCTATTCAAAGAGTACCGCAGCAAGAACATGGACAAGGATTTTACTCTACTTTTTCTGGTACCTAGAAAGGACAAAGCCTGGAGACCAATACTGGACTTGTCGATCCTAAATACTTTCCTGGATGTCCCAAAATTCAAAATGTTGACACTGCAGCAACTTCTACCCATGCTGGGCAAGAAGGCTTGGCTAGTTACTTTGGACCTCAAGGAGGCATACTTGCTTGTCCCAATCAGACAGTCTTGCAGAAGATACCTCAGATTCATAGCTGGCTCAATGCATTACCAATTCTCTGCACTTACCCTTTGGCTTATCTACTGTGCCCAGCGTCTTCACAAAATGCCTGGCACCAGTAATTGCATTTTGCAGACAAAGAGGAATTCAAATATATCCCTACTTGGACGACTGCCTTATTCAAGCAGAGAGCAAGGACATTCTTCTTAAACATCTGGCGTTTGTAAAAAGATTATTAATTTGCCTAGGGTACACAGTAAACAAAAATAAATCAAAACTAGTACCCTCTCGAGAGATAATATTCCTGGGTTCAAGCTTAAATACAACTGCCCAGATGGCTTATCTCACACCAGACAAAGAAAGACAACTGACTCATTACTTTCAAATGATGGCAACAAAGACCCAGCTCCCTGCAAGAAATATTCTGCAGCCCTGGGCTTCATGGCATCCTGCATTTTACTAATTCCATATGCAAGACTGCATATGCGGAAACTACAGTGGTATCTAAAAAGTGTTTGGACTCAACATTGCCACAGCCTGGAAACAATACTAACTATAATTCCCTGTCTACAACAGGAGTTTCGATAGTGGTCCCGGGCCTGTCTCCTCAACAAGGGACAGCCTTTCACCTTACCCACAGCCAGACAGACAATAATGGATGCATCGGATTATGTCTGGAGGGCACACATGGCAGGAAAATGTATTCAGGGCACGTGGCCCAAGGAACAAATGCATGTTCACATCAAAAAGAGATGCTAGCTGTACATAATGCCCTGACGGCCTTCAAGGATCTACTACATCCAGGACAACTATTACTAAAGACGGGCACACATTCCTACCCCCTCTGCAGGCAAGCCATGACTTTGTGGAACACAGCACTGACCTATCAAGTACATCTGCAGGCACAATTCCTGCCAGGAAAGAAAAATACACTGGCAGACGAACTAAGCAGAAATCTCATGGATCCGCACGAATGAAAACTAAATCCACAGGTCTTCATCATGATAACAAGGAAATGGGGACGCCAAGACATACATCTTTTTGCCTCCCCTCACAATTGCCAACTACAGAAATTCTGCACAAGGACTTAACAGTCATAAGCATGGAAAGTGGATGCTCTTTCATTCAGCTGGAAAACCTTGACAGTGTATGCCTTCCCTCCACTGCCTCTTCTTCCCAAGGTACTCCTAAAAGTCAGACAAGAGAAGCCAAAAATTATCCTGATTGCCCCAGACTGGCCACGCCAGCACTGGTACCCAATCCTAAAGAGCTTGTCTCAAGGCCCAGCCTGGCCTTTACCTCAAATTCGTCATCTTCTGACTCAACAAAACAGTCAGATTCTACACAGTCAACTCAGAACCTTAAATCTGGCTGCATGGCAGATAATATAGTCACTCAGACCACACCTCTCTCTAAAGCGGTTATGGATGTCATTTTAGAAGCCAGGAGGCCCAGCACTAGGAAATCTTATGCAGAAAAATGGAAGAGATTCTTTGCTTGGAACCAGGCACAAGGACTTAAACCACTTGTTCCAAATATACCTCAGATTTTACAATGCCTAACTAAGATGCTGGACAAAAGGCCTATCCTTTTCATCTATTAAGATCCATGCCTCTGCCATTTCAGCTCATTACAATACATAACCTCCTATTTTTTCACATCCACTGCTAAGGCAGCACCTCAGAGGGGCAAGAAACATAAGACCCTCAAGGAGAGCACCAATACCTACTTGGGACCTCAATTTTGTTTTAGAAAAGCTCACACTGCCTCCTTTTGAGCCAGCCAACACAGCTGATATAAAATTCTTATCATGGAAAACTGCTCTGCTCCTAGCAATAATGTCAGCAAGAAGAGTCTGAGCTACAGGCATTAATGGCAGTGGAACCTTTCATCATTTTTCATCAGGACAGGGTCTCTCTAAGGACAAACCCAACATTTATGCCAAAGGTGGATGTCCTTCAAGAATGCAACTGCAGTCATAACATGTGGGTTGTCCTGCCTCAGGCAGCCCTCGGTCGGCCGGATTACAAAGTCTGGGTCCGACGTCGGCTGATGTCGCATTTCTCTCCGACGTCAGAGCGGCTGGAGTACATAAGCATCAGCCGACGCCATTTTCTTCAGTCTTTCTTGCCGCACGGTGCCCGAAGCAGAAGCAGTTCGCAAGTGCCGGTCGGTCAGCTCCTGTTTTCTACGATACCGAAGTCATCAAAAAAGCTAAGTACCCGTTGGGGACCTTTTCTTGCCTCAGCCGATGTCAGAAATTACTGAAAAAGTTAACAATTGTCTTTTTGTGGTAAACAAATACCTCATAAGGATTTCCACTCTTACTGTCTCCCTTGCCTGGGCCCAGACCACGGCGTCTCGGCCTGTGTAGCCTGTGCTCGCTTCAACAAGCGCAATCTCAGGCGCCGGCGGAGTTCGCTGAAGACTTTTGCGATAAATTTGCTTATACCATGCCGTCGGATCTTCCGACCGCAAACTCCCAAAAGCGAAAAGACCGGGACCGACATCCTCGGCCCGTGTCTACTTCCGACTCCGCCAAAACCTAGCTGAGTGCTCCGGTTCCCTCTGAGACGGTCTCTCCACCGCTCGAACCGAAGACACCGCATTACCGACTCGATTCCAGACATTACTCCGCCAGTTATAGATTTTCCTCCGGATACCGAAACCGAGGAAATGCCCGAGACCATTGCTGTAGACAAGGTCACTCCTGCGCGTGGAGCTGCCAGGCCCCCTATGGCCATGTCTATTAAGGCCTACACTAGGGCTAAGGCAGCCAGCAAAACAAAGCATATTACTCCTAGAGCCTTACCTCAGCCGACTCCAGAGACACAAATTATGTCCATGGCTGCTGATTTAATTTCCATGATTAGAGGTTCGCAGACCGATCCTGAGAGAGCATCCCAGCCTCCTCCTGATAAAAGGCCCAGGGTTGAACCCTCTGACCCTACTCCTTCAGATGAAGACTCTGAGGGCTCTGTCCACTCTGATAGCCAGGAAGAGCTCTTCCAGACCTATGAGGACTCTGATGCAGAAGATTCCATACCTTCGGCCTCCCCTGCTGAGGATATTTCTTTTGGGGAAGTTCTGCACACCATGAGGGAACATTTCAAGTGGCAGGGCCAGGAATATTCTGATTCCAGGAAACGCCTTAGGACTTTCCTTAAGAAGCCTCAGCACAGGCCCTTAGCTATTCCTCCTGTACTTGATGTTCTGGATGATTTGTACTCTGATTCTAGTGCTACCCCTGATACTCTCCCTCCTGCACCAGCCAAGCCAGACAGGTATTACAGGGTCCCAGAAACTCATTCCCATTTATTCAGGGCCCATACTGTTGATTTGGAAACTATTTCACAGGGGCCTAAAGGAGTTTCAGCCTCCACCTCAAAAAAATCCTTTGCCCTCCAACAGGAAGCAAGATCATTAGAGAGATGGGATAAAAAGGTTTACACTTCCACTACTTTATCTATGAGAGCTTTAAATTGCCTTTTTCATATGTTCCAATATCAGGATTATCTCTTAGAAGATTTACAAAAAACACTAGCTTCTCCTGATCCCTTAGACAGGAAGACTTTGCAGGAAGCTGTACATAACACTCAGCAAGTAAGCAATCACTTCCTGCAGTGTGGATATGATGCACTGGAAGCTTCATGTAGGGCAGCTATGACAGGGGCAGTGATGCGATGACATGCTTTGTTAAAAGATCAACCTCTACCAGATCATGTAAAAGCAAAACTTCTGGATGCACCTCTGGAAAAGAACAAGCTTTTTGGTGCAAATGCTAAGGATGTGTTGAAGACCATAGAAGAAAAAGCAAAATCAGTTCAAACTGTAAAGGATTTCCTCCAGGTTCAACCCCCCAGATTCAGTAGGAATTGGCCTTCAAAAAACTGGTCCTTTCCTAATCCAGAAAAGTTTCAAAGGGGTAAAACAGGCGTGGCCGAGGAAGAGGCCAATACAGAGGCCCTTACAGGGGCGTCAATGGCAGCCAGGAAACCAAAGAAGTGGCCCAGGGGTTTCTCCTGCCCAACAACCACAATCTCAATGACTTTCCTCTACTACCGCCTACCAGGGAACAACTAGAAGCTCCCTTGGGCGGGAAATTATTCTGTTTGCAAAAAACTGGCACAGACTGACAAAGGACAAATGGATTTTAGACATTGTAGACCGAGGGTACAGGTTTCATTTCCATACCTTACCAAGGAAACAAGGCATGCCAAATCTACCACAACATCAAAGGGTAGAGGCTATCAAGCAAATCTCTCTGCTAACTCAAATGAAAGCAATAGAAAGAGTTCCACAACAAGAACAAGAACAGGGGTTTTACTCAAGACTGTTCCTTGTTCCAAGAAAAGAAACTCAATGGAGACCAATACTGGACTTGTCCGCATTAAACACCTTTCTCATAGTACAAAGTTCAAAATGCTGACTCTACAGCAACTCCTTCCCATGCTGGGCAAGGAGTCATGGCTGATCACTCTGGACCTCAAGGAGGCATACCTGCATGTCCCTATCAGACACAGTTGCAGAAGATACCTCAGATTTCTTGCAGGGCCAGAGCATTATCAATTCTCAGCATTGCCATTTGGCTTATCTACTGCGCCCAGAGTGTTTACAAAATGCCTGGCTTCAGTAATTGCTCATTGCAGGCTCCAGGGTATACAAATCTACCCGTACCTGGACGACTGCCTCATACAAGCGGACGACAAATTGATGTTGACAAAAAATCTGGAATATGTCATACGATTACTTCAAGCTCTGGGATACACAGTCAACTTCCAAAAGTCAAGACTGCAGCCATCCCAGCAAATAATCTTCTTAGGAGCCAAACTAGACACAGCCTCTCAGATGGCTTACCTGACAGAAGACAAGCAAGAGAAGTTAACTCAATACTTCAAAGGTTTAGCAAAACTCACCCAGATGACTGCAAGGAGATTCCTACAGGCCCTGGGTTACATGGCATCATGCATTCTACTGGTTCCATTAGCAAAACTACACATGAGAAAGCTTCAATGGTACCTAAAAAGCGTTTGGTCTCAGCACAGCAACAACTTGGAGACAATCATACCACTCATTCCATGCTTACAAAAGGAATTCCTATGGTGGGCCTCGGTGAGCCAGGCAAACACAGGTATGTCATTCAAAAAACCACAGATAACACAGACCATGACTACAGACGCCTCAGACCTTGGATGGGGGGCGCACATGGAAGGCAGGTGTATACAAGGACAATGGTCTCCAAAGGAAACACATCTGCATATAAACCAAAAGGAAATGCTGGCTGTAATGCATGCTATCGAGGCTTTTCAAAACCAACTCCAGCAAGGCCACTTAATGATACAGACAGACAACACCACTGTGATGTGGTACATAAACAAGCAGGGGGGCACTCACTCTTACCCCCTTTGCAGACTGACAATGCAGCTTTGGGAGAAATCACGGAGTCTAAACATCCAGTTGCAATCACGGTTTGTTCCAGGAAAAGACAATGTGTTGGCGGACAGCCTAAGCAGGAATTTCACAGATCCACACGAGTGGAGGGTGCATCCGAAGGCTTTCAGACAACTCACTTCGACATGGGGCAAGCCAGAAGTGGACCTATTTGCCTCTCACCTCAATCATCTACTACCAAAATTTTGCACAAGGACATACCATCCAAAGGCTTGGAAAATAGATGCTCTTTCATTCAGCTGGAGCTCCCTAGCAATCTATGCATTCCCACCTCTGCCACTGATGACCTCAGTATTACTAAAGATCAAAGCAGAGAAGCCCAAGGGAATATTAATAGCTCCGGATTGGCCAAGACAACACTAGTACCTACTACTGCGGGGCATATGTCACACCAGGAGGTGGGCCCTCCCTCAGTGGCCTCTACTTTTGACTCAGCACAATTTCGAAACACTGCATCCAAACCTTCAGACTCTGCAGCTAACAGCCTGGGAGATCCCATAAATGAATTCAACTTACCTCTCTCCAAAGAAGTTCAGCGGATACTAACAGAGGCTCGAAGACCATCCACCAGAAAGGTTTACTTAGCAAAGTGGAAAAGATTCAGCAATTGGAATACCAGCAAAGGGCATGATGCATCATTTCTGAACATCCCACTTATCTTGGAATATTTGGCAGATATGTTACAGAGTGGCCTCTCATATTCTTCAGTAAAAATACATGCATCTGCTATTTCAGCTAGATACAACACTGATCCTCCTGTTTTTTCTCACCCCTTACTAAGACAATTCCTCAGGGGAATCAAGAACATTAAGCCACCAAGAAAGGCCCCAGTGCCAGCCTGGGACCTCAATTTTGTCTTAGAAAAACTGACTCTACCTCCTTTTGAGCCAGCAGCTTCAGTTGACTTGCAATTTCTCTCATGGAAAACAGCCTTCCTGTTGGCAATTACCTCAGCAAGAAGGGTTTCGGAACTTCAGGCCCTAATGGCAATACCATCCTTTATCATTTTCCACAGAGACAGGGTTTCATTAAGGACCAACCCTACCTTTATGCCAAAGGTGGTATCTAGGGTTTCTCTAAATCAAGCCATTCATCTGCCTGCCTTCTTTCCCAATCCTGAGAATAAGGGGGAAAGGCTTTTACATACCTTGGACATTCATAGACAACTTCGATACTACCTGGACAGAACAAAGGCCAGTAGGAAGTCTGAACAGCTTTTTGTAGCTTACGCCCCTGCAGTCCAAGGAAAAGCAATTTCAAAACAGACTATTTCTAAATGGATTGGACATTGCATCAGATTCTGTTATTCCTTTCATGGAAAGACTGTTCCAGCCTATGTCAGACCTCATTCCACCAGAGCTACAGCCACCTCTACAGCATTCTTAAGAGGGGTGCCTACCAAGGACATTCTAGAAGCTGCTACATGGAGCTCCGTGCATACATTCTCCAAACACTACAATCTCCCTCTATACTCCAGATCCAGAGCAGGCTTTGCTTCGGCAGTCATGCAGGGTTTGATTGCCACACCATCTCTTTCCTAGAGCATTCCTCCTCCCCCAGCTAAGCTATGGTATTCTACCCACATGTTATGACTGCAGTTGCATTCTTGAAGGACATAGTACAGTTTTGTACCTACCATAAATGTAGATGTCCGAGAGACATGCAACTGCAGTCGGGTTTTCCCTCCCTCCATACCCCTCTATGCCTAGGGTCCACTCCTACCCCCCCCCCCTCTTAGCTGGGGATATCTGTTATGGTGTATTTGTTTTATTACGCATGTATTTGTTTGGAATCCTGTTTATGTCTACCAATTTGATTACAGCCTTCCTTGGAGGGCACCTGGCGTCTGGGGCAAGAAACACGGAAGAAAATGGCGTCGGCTGATGCTTATGTACTCCAGCCGCTCTGACGTCTGAGAGAAATGCGACATCAGCCGACGTCGGACCCAGACTTTGGAATCCGTCCGACCGAGGGCTGCCTGAGGCAGGACAACCCACATGTTATGACTGCAGTTGCATGTCTCTCGGACATCTACATTTATGGTAGGTACAAAACTGTACTTTTCCAGTGTGGCTCTTAACCAAACCATTCATTTGCCAACTTTCTATCCAAATCCACAGAATAAAAGGGAGAGACTTCTGCACACTTTGGACATAGACAGCTACGATTCTACTTGGACAAAACAAATCTTTCAGAAAAACTGAGCAACTGTTTGTAGCTTAAGCTGCAGGATCACAAGGAAATCCTATCTCAAAGCAGACAATTTCAAAATGGATAGGTCACTGCATCCATTTCTGCTATGCACAACATGGCAAATCAGTGCCCAAGGGCATTTAGGCCACATTCTACCAGAGCAGCAGCCACTTCAGCAGCCTTTCTCAGAGGAGTACCAACCAAAGACATTTTAGAAGCTGCAACCTGGAGTTCAGTGCATAGTTTCACCAAGCACTACCACTTACCTCTCTACTCTAAATCCAGAGCAGGCTTTGCCACTGCAGTTCTGCAGGGCCTGGTAGCCTCTCCTAATCCTATTTAGGCCCAGCCACCCTACCTCAGCTTTGGGATTCAACCAAAGTGTAATGATTGCAACAGTGAAACACGATGAACATAGTACAGTTGTGTACCTACCATAAATGTAGATGTTCGAGTGTATTCACTGTTGCAGTCCAGGTTACCCTCCCACCATCCCCCTTTTCATTGCTGGGATTTTTCTTTACTTCTCAACTCTATACAACCTATGTGGTGTATTTGCTTGTAGATGAAGGAAATGTTTATTTTAGTACATGCATGTTTTTTTGGCATAATTTTTTCCATCCTTTCCTATTTGGGGGCACCTGACATCTGGGGCAAGTAAAACTGAAGAAAATGGCGTCTGTTGCATCTTTTATACCCCCTGGTGCACTGACGTCAGGGAAGAGGCGACAGCAACTGACACCGGACCTAGACTTTGGAACTCGGGCCGACTGCGGGTAGCCTGCCAGCAGGATAACCCAAGTGTAATGACTGCAACAGTGAATACACTTGAACATCTACATTTATGGTAGGTGCACAACTGTACTGTCCTCTATACATAAATTTACAAAGCAGTATTAATTTGATTCTTTCTCTAGGTCTAGATCAGGCTTTTGTCTAGGGGCTCCTGGACCCTTCCACCACTGAAATATAGTAAGCTAGAGTAATCTGCCCATATGGCTAAAGCTACTACAGCAGTGATCAATATGATGGACGTAATACGGCTGTGTAAGTAAACCTACCATAACAGTAAAAGTTCGAATGACCACAGTTACAGTAGTTAGTGTCGCAAGAAAAAGAAATTGTGCTGTCTGAAATTAACTAAGATATGCCAGGTGTCAAAAATGTCAGGTCTTTAACATTTGTTAACCAGGAAGGTGTTCTGCTCGTAGGACCTTTTTCATTCGCAACCCAGGCCAGACAACACAACTAGACATACAACAGAATGTAGAACTACAGTGTAAACTCTGTTAACCAGCACCCATGGGGACTGGTAGATGCTGGATAACTGTAGATGATGTTCGGGTTTCACTGTTGCAGTCATTACATTTGGGTAATCTGCTGGCAGGTTTCCCTCAGTCGGCCTGATTAACAAAGTCTTGGGTCCTGCGTCAGTTGCTGTCCCTTCTTCCATGACGTCAGGTCATCAGGGATATAAAACATGCAGCCACTGCCATGACATCAGTCTTTCATGCCGCGTGGTGCCTGAACCAGAAGCAATTCTCAAGTGCCAGTCGGCCAACTCCTGAAATTTTCGTTTTCGAGTTTCAGAACCAAAGTCTTCAACCTAAAGCTAAGTACCCCATTGGGAAAACTTTTTCTTGCTCCTTACCGATGTCAGTAAAAATTTATTGTATTACTTGTGGTAAGCAAATACCTCATAAGGATTTTCATTTGTACTGTATTCCTTGCCTAGGCCCTGACTAACAACGTGCCTTGCTGTCGGTTTTGTGCTAAACTTAACCAACGCACTATTAAGCGTCTTTATATTTTTGCATCTAAATATTTTGGCTCAAGATTTAACTATTCAGAAATGTCGGTTAGCAATCCGACTACCGGAATACACAAAAAATGCAAAGAAAAAGACAGACCGATACAGACCGTCTAGGTCCAAAACTGACGAAGCTTCTCCTAAGCCAGTCGCCGGTACACAGTGAGGCGCTTTCGCAGCCCCTGAAGCCCGCTACTTTTGATTCTCAGGCGTCTACTGAGACCCATTTGTAGTCCGGTATGCAGCAAGACATTTTAAATGTTGAACCCGCAGATGTCTCTACCTTAGATGGGTCCGGAGCTGCTGAGCAGGCACCAGCTTCTGTGGGTGTTTTCAGGCCTAAAGATTTGTATATTAAACTGACACCATCTTCAAAACATAGGCCAAAATCAACTACTTTGTCTAAAAAAACAACGCACAGGCCCCTATGCCTAAAAAAACAAATTATCAAAATGGCTGAGGATTTAATTACCTTGAACAGGGGTTCCCATCCCCCTCCTGCTAAAAGGCCTAGGCAAGGCACTGATTATGAGTCTTCAGATCAGGTTTCCATTTCTTCTGATCAGGAATTATCTATTCCACCTTATGAGGACTCTGATGCAGAAGAATCCATCCCTTCTGCTTCTCCTCCTGAGGATTTTTCTTTTGGAAAAACTTTGCATACCTTAAGGGAACAGTTTCACTGGGAGAGTCAGGATTTTTCAGAATCTAAAAAGAGACTTAGGGATTTCCTTCTTCCTCAACATAGGCCTTTGGCTATACCTCCTGTTCTAGACATTGCTGATGATGTTTTCTCAGAATCCAGCATGGCTCCTGATTCCCTGCCTCCGGCTCCTAGTAAGCCAGACAGATATTTCAGGGTTCCTGACTCCCACAAATTTCTTTTTAAACATCCTTCTGCTGACCCTGAAAGCATTTCTCAGGGTCCTAAGGGGTGTTAAGGCTTCTCCTGCTAAAAATCCTACCCCTTCTGATAGAGACTCCAGGGCGCTGGATAGATTGGGTAAGAAGGTTTACACGTCTGCAGCCTTGGCAATCAGAGCTTTAAACTGTCAATTTCATATGCTTAAATATCAGCAGCATGTCATGGGCTTACTTAAACAGAAAACTATGTTGATTTCTGACTGTGTGGAAAATAGAGTTACAGGATTTATTGCATTCAGCTGAACAAGTTGGAAAGCATACATTGCAGTGTGGTTTTGATTCCTTGGAGGCCTCTTGCAGGGCCGCTGTAACTGGATTTGTGATGAGAAGGCATGCTTGGCTCAAGGAGCAAAATCTGCCTGATCATGTTAAAGCAAAATTGTTGGATGCTCCTTTACAACAGGACAGTCTATTTGGTAATAAGGCACAAGAAGTTTTGAAAAAGATGGAAGATAAAGTTAAATCTATGCAAACTGTAAAAGATTTCCTACAAGTGCAGCCGCCCAGATTCAGTAGACACTGGCCTACTAAGAATTGGTCCTTTCCAGTAACCACCAGAGCCGCTCAGGCCAAACCCAGACACTCCAAAGGCTCCAGGTTTCAGTCACAAGGAACTTGCAGAACAAAACAATGGGGTGCCTCCACTTCCAAATCTGGAAATAACAAGGCACCTCCCTACAGTAAACAGTCTCAATGACTTTCCTCTGCCATCACCAAGCACTTACCTTTTGGCAGCCCCTTTGGGGGGAAAACTGGCACTTCGTGCACGAAATTGGCATCTAATTAACCAGGACAAGTGGGTCTTAAATATAATATCCCAGGGATACAGATTTTATTTCCACACATTGCCAATCCCAAACGGATGGCCAGATCTGCCTCCAAATCAGTGGGCAGAGGCCCAGAAACAAGTTATGTCCCTCATGAATATGGGGGCTATTCAGCCAGTACCAGAAAAGGAAAAGGGACAAGGTTTTTATTCAAGACTTTTCCTGGTACCCAGAAAAGACGTATCATGGCGCCCAATTCTGGACTTATCCATTGTAAATACATTTCTGGACTTTCCAAAATTCAAGATGCTGACTCTACAACAGTTACTGCCAGTGCTAGACAAGGATGCCTGGTTGGTAACTCTAGACCTAAAAGTGGCTTACCTGCATATCCCAATCGGGGAATCTTGCAGAAGATACCTCCGTTTTAAAGCAGGCTATTTGCATTGCCAGTTCTTTGCACTGCCCTTTGGCTTATCTACTGCGCCCAGGGTCTTCACAAAGTGCCTGGCACTAGTGATTGCATTTTGCAGACAAAGAAACATTCAAATGTATCCTTATCTGGATGATTGTCTAATTCAGGCAGAGGACAAGGACGCTCTTCTACAACATCTGGCATTTGTAAAAAGGCTTCTAACATGCCTAGGGTACACCATAAATGAAAGTAAATCACAACTGGTATCCTCTCAAATAATTACATTCCTGGGTGCAAGCTTGAATACAACTACCCAGATGGCTTACCTCACGCCAGACAAACAAGTTCAATTGATGACATACTTCAAACAAGTGGCCACAAAAACCCAGCTATCTGCAAGACAGATTCTGCAGGCATTGGGGTTCATGGCATCCTGCATTCTTCTAATTCCATATACAAGACTTGCATATGAGGAAACTTCAATGGTACCTAAAAAGCTTATGGAGTCAACATTGTCACAGCCTGGAAACAAGGATTCCTATCATTCCTTGCCTGCAACAGGAGTTCCTTTGGGTGGAGGCCGGTCACCAAAACAACGGACTGTCATTCACTCTACCCCCTGCCACCCAAACACTGACTACAGACGCATCAGACTATGCTTGGGGGGCCCACCTGGCAGGGAGATGCATTCAGGGCGAATGGAGCCCAAATCAAATGCATCTACATATCAACCAGAAATAAATGCTAGCTGTACAGAATGCGCTGACAGCCTTCAAGGACTTCCTTCATCCAGGACAACTACTGCTAAAGATGGACAACACCACAGTTATGTGGTACATAAACAAGCAGGAAGGGTACCCACTCTTATCCCCTTTGCAGACTAGCTATGACCTTGCGGAACACAGCCTTGACTTACCAAGTACATCTACAAGCTCAATTCCTGCCAGGAAAGCAAAATATTTTGGCAGACGACCTAAGCAGAAGTCTTATGAACCCACACGAATGGAAACTGTATCCACAAATCTTCAGCATCTTGCCACGAAAATGGGGGAGACCAGACCTAGATCTTTTTGCCTCTCCCCAAAACTACAATTTGGACAAATTCTGCACAATAATTCATCACAAAAAAGCTTGGAAAGTGGATGCTCTGTCCTTCAGCTGGAAGAACCTATCAGTCTATGCCTTTCCCCCTCTGCCTCTGCTCTCCAAGGTTTTACTAAAAGTCAGATAGGAAAATACAAAAATGATTCTGATTGCTCCAGACTGGCCTCGCCAACACTGGTACCCACTTCTAAGGAATATGTCACACCTTCCTCCGTGGTATTAGCCTTAGATTATTCATCTATTGTCTCAGCAGAACTATCAAATTCTGCACACCCCGCTACAAACTCTGAATCTTTCAGCATGGCTAATCAACTAATCTCATCAATCACATCCCTCAGTAAACCTGTAATGGATGTCATTTTGGAGGCCAGAAGACCTAGTACTAGAAAATCTTATGCTGATAAATGGAAGAGATTCTGTGCTTGGAACCAAGCACAGGGAATAAACACAGCAATGCCCAATATTCCTCAGATTCTGCAATATTTAACAGAGATGCTTCACAAGGGCCTATCTTTTTCTTCTATAAAAAAAAAATCTATGCCTCTGTCATCTTGGCTCATTACAACTCAGAGCCTCCTCTCTTTTCTCATCCCCTGCTAAAGCAGTAATTCAGAGGGGCCAAAAATTTGAGACCTCTCAGGAGAGCACCCAACTCCTGCATGGGACCTCAATTTTGTGCTGGAAAAACTAACTCCTTTTGAACCCAGCTGCTACTGCAGACATAACATTTCTTTCCTGGAAGACAGCCTTTCTATTAGCAGTCACTTCAGCTAGAAGGATTTCAGAATTACAGGCCCTCATGGCAGTGGAACCTTACATTATCTTTTATCCGGACAGGGTGGCCTTCAGGACCAATCCTTTTTTATGCCTAAGGTGGTATCCAGTGTGGCTCTTAACCAGACCCATTCATCTGCCAACTTTTTTCCCAAATCTGCAAAACAAGGGGGAGCAGATTCTGCATTCATTTGATGTACACAGACAGCCAAGATTCTACTTAAACAGGACAAAATCTCTAAAAGTCTGAGCAACTACTAGTGGCATTTGCTACAGGGGCAGAGGGGAAGGCTATCTCAAAGCAGACTATTTCAAAATGGATAAGCCATTGTATTCACTTCTGCTACATGCACCATGGTAAACCTGTCCCCAAGGGGATCAGATCCCATTCCACCAGGGCTGCATCTACTTCTGCAGCTTTTCTCAGAGGGGTTCCTACTCTAGACATTCTAGAAGCTGCTACTTGGAGCTCAGTTCATACATTCACAAAACATTGTCATTTACCGCTCTTTTCTAAATCCAGGGCAGGCTTTGCCACTGCTGTCCTGCAGGGCCTTACAGCCACTCCTAATGCTGTATAATTCCATCCTCCCATCCACAGCTTTGGGATTCTACCCAAATGTAATGACTGCAGCAGTGAAACACGAAGAACATAGTACAGTTGTGTACACTTACCATAAATGTAGATGTTCGAGTGTATTCACTGTTGCAGTTCGGATTACCCAACCACCCAACCCCCTTTCTTCTCTATTATACCTCTTCTTTCCTTCACTATGCTAAAAAGCCTTTTTTGGTGTATTTGCTTTTAGTTGGAGGTAAACTTTTTGTGTTCTAAATTACCTGTACATATATATATATATATATATATATATATATATATATATATATATATATATATATATATATATATTTATATTTTTGCTCCCCATTTGGGGGGGCACCTGACATCTGGGGCAAGAAAAACTGATTAAAATGGTGTCGGCTGCATGTTTTGTACCCCTGATGACCTGACATCATGGAAGAGGAGACGGCAACCGACGCAGGACCCAAGACTTTGTTGTTCAGGCCGACTGGGGGCAACCTGCCAGCAGATTACCCAAATGTAATGACTGCAACAGTGTGTACACTCTAACATCTACATTTATGGTAAGTGTACACAGCTGTACTTTCCTTCTCCTCCCAGGTCTTACAGTCCTGTTAAGTGGCCTAGGGAATTGGATTTCTCAGATGAGGACTTCATCCAGGAGAAGAATCCCCTTGCTTACTCCTGTCATATTCCTCCTTCTGTTGACTGTGGATGTTCATCTCACATTTCTGCAGTCCTTACTTATGGGTAGTCCGCTGTCCTCGGTTGGCCCGAATACCAAAGTATTAGGCTGACGTCAGTCATGGGCGCTCAGAACTGACATCAGAGCGTCAGGGTATAAAAGCGCATGACCGACGTCATATCCTCAGTCTTTTTTGCCGCATGATCCGATAGCAGCGTTGCGAGTGCCGTTCGGCGTTCTGAAATTTTTGAATCCTGAGTTTCAGACCGAAACCAAGTTGGGCTAAGTACCCCGTTGGGGAATATTTTTGTTTTTTCTTGCCTCAGTTAATTCCGGTTGTCAGAAAAAGTGAATAATTGTATTTCTTGTGGGGAAACAGATACCGCATAGGGATTATCACTCTCTTTGCATTCCTTGTTTGGGACCGGACCACGACGTAGTCGGGTGTCGGTTTTGTGCTAGGTTTAATAAGCGCACTATAAAAAGAAGGTTAGATTGTGCTAGGTTAGTCTTTGGAAAGCGGTGTAATTATAATATGCCGTCGGATCCTCTGACGCCCGCTTCCACGAAGAAGCGCAAAGACAAATCCTTGAAACCTAGACAGGTTGATTCGTCTGTTTCGGACGCCGGTCCTGCAGAAGCTACAGTAGAGCAGGCGGATCCGGCTGAAGTTTCTGTTGAGTCTCAGGGGGAAACTTTGATTTTGCAGGATGTGGCCTCCCAGGAGTCAGGTCAGGCTGAAGGGGCCTCTCAAGTTACTGTTGTCCCTTCTATGCCTAAGGTGGTTAGGCCTTCTGCTTCTATTCCTAAGGCTTCTTCTAAGGGCAGGTCTGTTTTGCCTTCCTCTGGTGTCCCTCCAGGTACTTCAGGGTCTGTGCCTAAAAAGCACATGCTTAAAATGGCAGAAGATTTGATTACTTTAATTAGAGGTTCTATGCCCCCTCCTGATAAGAGGCCCAGGGTGGAGCCAGAGTTGGAAAGTTTGGATCAGGCCTCAGATGACTCAGAGTCTTCTGCTGAAGATATTCTAGATTTTCCTCCTTATTCGGATTCTGATGCAGAGGATTCCACCCCTTCTGCTTCTCCTCCAGAGGATTTTTCATTTTCAGAAACTCTGCATTCCATGAGGGAGCATTTTAAGTGGGAAGGACAGGATTTCTCTGATTCAAGGAAGAGGCTTAGGGAATTCTTGTTTTTGCCACAGCATAGACCCTTGGCTATACCTCCTGTTTTGGATGTTGTTCAAGATGTTTTCTCGGAGGCTTCTCTTAATCCAGATTCTTTGCCTCCTGCCAGTTAAACCGGACAGATATTACAGGGTGCCTGAGGCTCATAAATATCTGTATAAGAGTCCTAGGGGACCCAGAAACTATTAGTCAGGGGCCTAAGGGTGTTAGAGCCTCTGTTGTAAAGAATCCGGTTCCTCTAGATAAGGAAGCTAGAGCTTTGGATAGATGGGGTAAGAAGGTGTATACCTCTTCTACTTTAGCAATGAGGGCTTTAAATTGCCAGTTTCATATGTTGAAGTATCAGAATTTCCTCCTTTCTCAGCTAAAATCTAAAGTGGATGCTTTGGCAGAGGGCATAGAGTGTAAAGAATTGCAGGATTTAGTACATGTCTCTGAACAGGTGGGTAAGCATTCTTTGCAGTGTGGTTTTGATGCTGTGCAGGCCTCTTCTAGGGTGGCTGCCACTGGTTCAGTTCTTCATGAGGCACGCCTGGCTTAAGGATCAGAATTTGTCGAGCATGTTAAAACTAGAATTCTGGATGCCCTTTACAGTCTGAAGTTTTGTTTGGTCCCCTGTGGAGCGGTTTTGAAGAAAATGGAAGACAAGGCTAAGTCTATGCAGACTGTTAAAGATTTTTTGCAGGTGCAACCTCCAAAGTTTAGTAGAAATTGGCCTACTAAGGGGTGGACCTACCCTTCTTCTGATTCTCAATCTAGGGGTAGATCTAGGCGTGACAGGGGCAGAGCTCACAGTACATTCAGGCCTAGAACTTGGAGTTCGCCTGCACAATCTGCAGGTGAGGGCAGGGGCCAGTCCTTTCGTAAACAGGCCCAATGACCTGCATTTTCAGCTGCCAGATTTTTCTTGCCTGGCAGCTCCTTTGGGAGGAAAGTTAGCACTCTTCAAGCAAAACTGGCTTTTAGTCACCCAGGACAAATGGGTATTGGACATTATAAACCGAGGCTACAAGTTTTATTTCCATACATTGCCTCCTTTCAAAGGCATGCCAGACGTTCCTCCTCGGCAAAGGATAGAGGCTCACAAGCAGATTTCTTTGCTTCTTCAAATAGGAGCTATACAGCCAGTTCCTCTGTCAGAAGTGGGACTAGGATTTTATTCTCGCCTGTTTCTAGTACCAAAGAAAGGGAACACGTGGAGACCAATTTTGGATTTATCTATCCTCAACACTTATCTGGACATTCCAAAGTTCAAAATGCTGGCGTTACAACAGCTTTTACCTCTGTTGGGAAAAGATCACTGGATGGTAACTCTGGATCTCAAAGAGGCTTATCTTCATGTTCCTATCAGGCCCAGTTGCAGGAGGTACCTGCGTTTTGGCTGGAAATTTACATTATCAGTTCTCTGCATTGCCCTTTGGCTTATCTACTGCGCCCAGAGTGTTCACAAAGGTTCTGGCTCCAGTGATAGCCTTTTTCAGGTTAAGAGGAATACAGATTTATCCTTATTTGGACGATTGCCTGATTATTGCACAACACAAGGGCGAACTTCTTCATCATCTACAGTATGTGATGGTAGTGTTAAGATGCCTAGGGTATTCTGTGAACGAAACAAAGTCCAGTCTAGTACCCTCTCAGGACATGTGCTTTCTGGGTGTGAGACTGAATACAGCTTCCCAGATGGCCTTTTGACCCCGGACAAACAAAGAAGCCTTTCTCTTTATTTCCATCAAATGTCTCTACAGTCCAGGCTGACTGCAAGGACAGTCCTTCAAGCCTTGGGGTTCATGGCATCTTGTATTCTGGTGCTTCCCAATGCCAAACTGCATATGAGGAAGCTTCAATGGTATCTCAAAATGTATGGACACAACACTGCCAAGATCTAGACACTGTCATTCCAATAATACCTTGCATTCAGAAGGAATTTTTGTGGTGGGCTCAGGAATGTCACCTAAACAAGGGACTCTCTGTGACCCGACCAGAGGCGAGTCAGATTTTAACGACAGATGCCTCGGACAAGGCCTGGGGAGCACACCTCAATGGAAAATGGGTGCAAGACACGTGGCCTGTCAGACTTCAACATTTGCATATCAACTTGAAGGAGATGTTAGCAGTTCAATTTGCATTGATGGCTTTCAGGGATTTACTTCACCCAGGACAGGTGTTGATTCAAACAGACAACACTACTGTCATGTGGTACATCAACAAGCAAGGGGGAACCCATTCGTACCCTCTTTGCAGGCAAGCGATGATTTTGTGGGAGACTGCTCTCAGTTTACAACTCAATCTTCAGGCAAGGTTTCTACCAGGAGCACAGAACTCCTTAGCAGATGTGTTGAGCAGACAAATTGTGGAAACTGGATCCTCATGTGTTTCAAAAGTTGACAGTGTTATGGGGGACTCCAGACATAGATCTGTTCGCTTCTCCACTAAATTACCAGTTGCCAAAGTTTTGCACAAAAATGTTTCATCCCACAGCTTGGAAGGTGGATGCTCTATCATTCAGTTGGAGCAATCTTCATGTCTATGCCTTTCCACCTCTGCCTCTCATTCCCAAGGTACTCTTGAAGGCCAGAAAAGACAAGCCATCCATGATTCTGATAGCGCCGGATTGGCCTCGGCAGCACTGGTACCCACTACTGAGGAGTTTAGTACGGGAGCCTCCATGGCCTCTACCTTTGATTCTGCATCTTTTGTCTCAGGAGGGCAATCACTTCCTCGATGTCAAGATTCAGTCTCTGCATCTCACAGCCTGGCATATTCTGTTCTAGACCCTGGAGGGTCTCAGCTTCCACAGCAAGTTTTGAATGTTATTTTGGAGGCCAGAAGGCCTAGTACAAGGAAAGTTTACGCAGATAAATGGAGGAGATTTTTTCTTTGGAGCAGAGCGAAGGACTTTGATGTTTCCAAGCCTGATTTAAGTGTTTCTCTTCAATATCTCACTGAGTTATTGGACAAGGGTTTGTCTTTCTCCTCGATAAAGGTTCATGCTGCAGCCATTTCGGCTCACTATGACTGTGACCCTCCTTTGTTTTCCCATCCTTTGTTTAAGCAATTTCTTAGAGGGCAAAGAACATAAGACCCCCGTAGAGCTCCTACTCCTGCTTGGGATCTCAATTTTGTGTTGGAAAAACTTACTCTACAACCTTTTGAGCCTGCAGCTACTGCCGAGTTAAAGTATTTATCATGGAAGACTGCTTTTTGTTGGCCATTACCTCTGCAAGAAGGGTTTCTGAATTACAGGCCCTTATGGCAGAGGAACCTTCTGATTTTTCATAAGGATAGGGTATCTTTGCGTACTAATCCTTCCTTTATGCCTAAAGTGGTTTCTAGTGTGGCCTTGAACCAAACTATTCATTTGCCTACTTTTTATGCAAACCCCAAAATAAAGGGAGAAGATTTTGCATACTTTGGATATTCACAGACAGTTCGTTATTATTTGAGCAGAACCAAGGGGTTCAGGCAGTCTCAGCAGTTGTTTGTTTCTTTTGCTTTGGGTTCTCAGGGGAAACCTGTTTCAAAACAAACTATCTCTAAATGGATTGGGTTTTGTATTTCTTTCTGTTATTCCCATCATGGTAAGGAGGTTCCGGCTGGAATCAGACCTCATTCCACTAGAGCTACTGCCACTTCTACTGCCTTTCTAAGGGGGTAGCTACAAAGATATTTTGGAAGCAGCCACTTGGAGTTCAGTACATACTTTTTCCAAGCATTACCACCTTCCTCTTTATTCTAAGTCTAGGGCTGGATTTGCCTCTGCTATATTACAGGGCATTTTAGCAGCCCCTAATGCTTTATGATTTTGTCATCCTCCCTTTACCTCTGCTTTGGGATTCTACCCATAAGTAAGGACTGCAGCAATGTGAGATGAAGAACATAGTACAGTTTTGTACCTACCATAAATGTAGATGTTCGAAGATCCACATTGCTGCAGTCCAATTTACCCTCCCTCCTTCCCCTCTGTAGTTTGGCCTGATAATATGGTTTGGGTGATGGTTGTTGTTGGGCATGTTTTTTGGGAGGTATCCTGTTTTAGGGCTGTGGCCTTTCTTTTTAGGGCCTTCTGACATCTGGGGCAAGAAAAGACTGAGGATATGACGTCGGTCATGCGCTTTTATACCCTGACGCTCTGATGTCAGTTCTGAGCGCCCATGACAGACGTCAGCCTAATACTTTGGTATTCGGGCCGACCGAGGACAGCGGACTACCCATAAGTAAGGACTGCAGCAATGTGGATCTTCGAACATCTACATTTATGGTAGGTACAAAACTGTACTTTCAGAAGACGGCGATTAGACTCCTTGAAAGAATTATCTTTTACGGATGCTATTTCTCGTTTGCTGGAGTGCTTTGAATGGGTTTGCTCCCAGGTCTTTGACATTCAGAAGAGGTATTATGAGCCTTTACAAATGGAGTACCTAATTCGTCTGCTGTTCCTCCTGTTTTGGCAGCCCTTTTGGATACCTTTTCTGCTGCGTATGTGTAGCTCCTGATTCCCAGCCTGCAGCTTCTAAGAAACCTGATAGGTTCTACAAAGTTGCCGGATGATTGCAAATTTTTATATAAGTGCCATTCTGATGATCCTTCACTGGTTTCGGTTTTTAGTGGTAAGCTTGCTAAGCTTTTGCCATTTACTAAGCTCCTTCCTTCCTTCAGATAGGGACAGTTGGGCTATGGAATGATTGGGTAAAAAAGAATATGCTACTACATTCCTTGTCTTTTAGGGCTATTGATTACCAAACCCACATGAGCAGGTGTGTTGTAGCTGCTCTTTCACTGGTAGCTAAGGTGGTGTCTGTCCTTCCTGATTCTGATAGGAAGACTTCAGCTTTTTACCTGCTTGAGTTCACTTCCCAGGTCACCTGTCTCTGTATAAAATGCAGCTGATGTCTCTTCCAGGGCTGCTGCTTTTGGTTTTGTGATAAGGTGTTATTCTTGGCTATGTCTTCAGGCTGTACTTGATTATGTTAAAGCCAAGCTTTTGGATGCTCGTCTGGATAACATAAATCTTTTGGGGGCAGCTGCTACTGACCTGTAAGTCCCTGCAGGATAAGGGTAAGGCCTTGTAGGAACTTAAACATATTTCTGTCACCTCTACTGCCAAATTACAGAGGCATTACTCATCTAAGTCCACCTTTGTCTATAGGCAGACTCACCTACCTCCCAAAGGTAAAAAGGGGTCTAAGCGTATTTCCCCTACAAAATCCACTCACTCCTTCTCAGAAGCCTTCTTTTCAGGACATGCCTGTCTATTTGACTTCCTGTTCCCCCTGGCTAGGTCCCATTGTCCCTCTGTCTTTGTCCCTTCCTACTTGGCATTAGATCACCTCAGACTCTTGGGTGCTGTCTGTAATTCAGCAGGGGTATTTCATGGCTTGGAATCCCTTCCCTTTTTCAGGCATTCCACAGCCTCCTCGAGAACAGCTTCTTCCCAAAGGTTTTGCAGTCCCTTTTGAATCGGGGCACCATTCAGCCCCCCCCCCCCACCTAAGTGGGAAAGTGGTTTTACTCCAGAATGTTTTTAATTAATTGGAAGGAGGGTGCATGGAGAACAATTCTGGAGCTTTCTCTGCTCAACACCTTTCTCAAGGTCCCCTCTTTTGGGATGCTGTCTCTTCGGACCTTGTTTCCTCCGCTTTCCCCAGGCCACCTTGGTTTCTGCAGACCTCAGTGATGTATGCCTTCACATCCCTATTCACCCTTATTTCAGGAAATTATTTCTCTGTTTCTTCCTCTCATTTTCAGTTCTCTGCTTTGTCCTTTCTACTGCCACAAGGATATTCAGCAAATGCCTCGCTCCTGTCATTGCTTTTTGCAGGCTTCAAGGGATGCAGATGTCCTCTATCTGGAAGACCTCATTCTGGCTCCTCCTCCTACCAGTCTGTTGCAGTATCTCAACTTTACCACTTGTCTTTTACAAAGTCTGGGGTTCACCACAAATTTTAAGAAATGTGTTCTGACACCTTCAGACTGTTCCTGTGTTGGATTCTCTTCCTGCTCCCAAGGTTGTCTCAGAACAACCTTTTTCCGGTCTCTCCTTCCTCTGTTGTCTGTTATGGCCAAGGAATTTCACTGTTATGGTATTTTTGACTTCCAGCATTCCCATGCTTCCTGTTGCCAGGCTCTATATATGAGGAAGCTACACTGGTACCTCAAATTAGTGTGGCTTCAACATTGCAACCCTCTGGAGTTCCATGTTCCTTTACTTCCATGTCCCAAAAACTCTGTGGTGAATTCATGAACTCTGTCAAGCCGGGGCTACATTTACAGGCTCCATTTCCTCCTTAGAAGCTGTTTATGGATGCTTCAGACTTGAGTTGGGTGATTTTCGTTGCCTCTTAAGGTATCTGGTCTCCATCAGAGGTCAGATCATATCGATGTAAAAGTGGTGAGAGCTGCTCTTTTGGCTCTGCAAGCTTTTCATTTCATTTTCCACTCCGGCCCTCTCAGCGTCTTTAGACAGTACGACTGTGATGTAGTATGTCAACAAGCAGGGGGTACGAGGTCCTAACTCCTTTGCAGATTAGCTCTTCACGCATGGGATTTAGCGATCTGGTATCAAATGTCTCTTTGGGCAATTTACATTCCTTCCAAGCACAATCTAATGGCAAACTCATTGAGCAGGTCCAGAACATAGGCCCATGAATGGATGCTTCACAGAGACGGGTTTCTGGACATAGTCCATTTTTGGGGGCGTTCCTCAGGTAGATGATCTTGCTTCCCCTCTGAACAGACAACTTTTCTATTCTGTTCAAGAGTTCCAAGTCCTCTGGCTTGGAAAGTGGATGCCCTGTCTTTCCCTTGGAAGGGAATGTTTCTGTATGCCCCATCCCTTTCCTCTGTTGCCATGAGTTTTGTATGGGGTGAGGCAGGACGCAACCAAAATCTTGCTGGTAACTCCCTGTTGGCCCAGACAGTATTGGTTTTCCCTTCATCAGTTGGCCAGGGGCAATTGCCACAAGTTACGTCACTGGGCGGATCTTCTCACAGTAGACAGATAATCTCTTCTCCATCCTATCCTGTCCACTCTTCAGATGACACTGTGGTTCATATGTTTTTGATTCTGTTTAGGCACCTGTTTTCTGAGGACGTGTTCCTGGTTCTCCAGGAAGCCCACTACCAGAAAAATCATGTGTGTCCAAACGGAAAATATTTTCTGTCTGGTTGCCTCTGTCACCATCCCCTGTCTGTGAAGGTTTCTCTGATTCTCTTATTTATGTAATTTGCTCCATGCTGGGTTGGTATATTCTTCAGTTAAAGCTCACCTTTCAACAGTTTCTGCTGGTCTGCCACTGAGTTCTCCTTTGGTTTCTCAGTTTGAGATCAAGTAATTAAAGTTCAATATAAGGCCTCCCAGAAAGGCTGTTCCACCTTCTTGGGACCTCAAATTTGTACTTGAAAAAAAAAACGACTCTGGCACCTTCTGAATCTGGTAGTTCAGCTTCCTTGCAACATTGTACTTTGAAGACTCTCCTTTTGCCTCTTGCTTCAGTCACGAGAGTTTCAGAACTTCAGGCTGTTATGACTATTCCTACTTTTTAGTTTTTCAGAGGCAGGGCTTCTCAAACAAAACCTCTTTATGCCTAATGTAGTTAAGTTTTCCCTTAATCAGTCTGTTCAGGTTGCTTCCAGTTTTCCTTCTCCACAGTCTGCCAGTGAGTTAATTCATCACACCTTGGATCTGCATAGGCAGCTCTGGTATTATTTGGATAAAACAGTTTGCAAGTCTGAGCAACCCTGTTTCTTTTCATTCCAGGACTTTAGGTTTGTCTGATTCCAAGCAAATACATCTCATCCTGGATTTCTAAGGCCTTTTTTTTGCTCTTTTCATGGCAAATGTTTTTCTTCTTCTAAGGTTGTTGCCTCATCTGCTGTCTTTTTCAAGGTTTTGGACACCAGTTCCAGCCTTGAGGCTGCTACTTGGTCCTCTGTTCATACTTTGACTAAACATTATTAATTGGATGTTATTTCCAGGGCCAGAGTGGGTTACTGTAGCTATACTGCATAAGTTTGTAAAGGGCTCTTCTGTGCCTTTTATCCTCCTACCCCACCGCCTTAGTTCTTGTACTCTCCCTTCTGTCAACAAATACTACAACAGTGGTATAGAAGGACATGGTGCAGTTGTGTAAAACTGTACTGTAACGGTAGATGCCCTCTTCACTGTCCCAGTATTGTCCCTCCTTCCTTACAATGCTCTTTTCTAACTCTTACCCCTGGGCTTTTGTTGCCCTACTGCCCTTGGGGCCCTTGCTTTCTTTTGTCCTCTGCATGTTCATATTCTCTCGTCCATGAAGGGCATTCTTTTTTCCACCTGGGGCATTTCAGTTCATGAGTGTTTGCTTCCGTATGTGACCTTTATGCTGTATGCCTTATGCGGGGAGCATACATGCAACATACAGTACCGGTAAGATCTAAAGGCTTTGGTTAAGTTGGGCTGTCCTTGTCTGGAGATGCCATCTATAAAAATACTGCAGCTGTGAAGAGGAGGACATCTACTGTTATGGTAAGATTTGACACCACTGTACTTTCTAGCCACCATTCAAGCTCTAGTCTGCTTGATCCCTCTTATGAGCTGTGATTTGCTCAAGACCTTTTGCAGCTCTGCTAGGGTTGTTGGAGGGTGCAGGATCCCCTTTCCAGACAGATCATTTTTAGTCTCATATTTGGATGGAGTTTGAGTTTGCTCCTTTTCCTGGCCTCTTTTTTGGTGAGGCTTCCAATCAGGAGACTACAGACTATATATGCTTTGCTCCTTTCTACCCCCAGCTTTGAGAGGTGCCCCATTTTTTCTTTCATTTCCTTTGGAACCAGCATTGGGGGGATATTATTTTGAAAGCCTGTGCATCCTTCCTCTCTTGCTGCTGCTAGAGGAATAAGTATTTATGCATCCTAGCAGACAAGTGACATCTGTGTTTGGAATAGCTTCATGAGAGTTTTCTTTATCGTTGTCAGGAGATTGGAATAGCTTCATGAGGGTTTTTTTCTCATGTCAGGAGAGAGGGTGGCTAAGGAAGGCTAACAGGGTTAGCAAGAATATTCTTTATTTTGCTACTTTGGTGCTTTCTACCCTTAACTATAGCCTGCATTTGTCCAGTATTTAGTTTTTTCCCAAGGTGGGGGTGAGGGGCTGAAGCTCCTCTGGAGTTTGAGGACCTGTTCAATTCTTGGATCATGTTTCGTTCACTGTCTTTTAGATACAGAACACACACTGCTTCATGCACTAGGCACTTTGGTGTAACTTCTGCAGGTGAGCCTAACTAACATTCCCGTCTGGTAATGATTTGGGGTCTGGCTGCATAGATAACCCGGTTGTTCCAAGGGGGCCATTGCAAGAGCGGTATCGTGATTCTAGCAGGGTGCCTTCCTGGTCAGGCAGCAGTCCCTTCATTTACGAGCAATACTCTTCTGCTACACTGTAGTCTTACAGTTCCGTGAGACAAAAAAACGGGTTTGAGGGATTTCTGGTTTGGAACTCCATTACCAGTGGTCTCTTCCTTTTCACAGGAGTATCCCTGGGGAGGGACAGCTGTACTCAGATGTTCGTGTTTCACTGTTGCAGTCATTACTCTTGGGTTATCCTGCTGGCAGGCTACCCGCAGTCGGCCTGAATCCCAAAGTCCTGGTCTGGCGTCGGCTGCTGTCGCCTCTTCCCTGACGTAAGTGCACCAGGGGTATAAAAGATGCAGCCGACGCCATTTTCTTCAGTCTTTCTTGCCGTGCGGTGCCCGAAGCAAAAGCAGTTTGCAAGTGCCGGTCGGCCGACTCCTGAGATTTTCAAATCCGAATTTCAGAACCAAAGTCTTCATTAAAGCTAAGTACCCCGTTGGGGAAACTTTTTTCTTGCTCCAGACCGATGTCAGAAAAAGTTAACAGTTGTATTTCTTGTGGGAAGCAAATACCTCACAAGGATTTTCACTCTTACTGTATTCCTTGCCTAGGCCCTGACCACAACGTTGCTAACTGTTGGTTTTGTACTAGATTTAACCAACGCACTATTAAGCGTCGGTTCAATTTTTAATTTCATTATTTTGGCCGAATATTTAATTATATAATGCCGTTATAACAGCTGACAACCAGAGTTTACAAAAAAACGCAAGGAAAAGGATAGGCATCAGAGGTCCAAAACAGATGACGAGGCCTCCGTTAGGCCAGTCGCTGGCTCTCAGTGAGGCGCTTTCGCAGCCCCTGGTGCCCGCTACCTCAGAGCCACAGGCCGCTTCCGACTCCCACGTGGTGCCGACTGGGCCTCTGGATACTCAAGGTATTGGACACTCGGAAATCATTCCCTCAGATGGGTCCGGAGCCGCTGAGCAGGCATCGGCTTCTGAGGGTGTCTGCAGACCTACACAGTTATATGTTAAACCATCTTCAGCTTCAAAGACTAAAGCTGCTCTAAAGACAAAGAAACAAGTACAGCATTCTCCTACTCAAACTTCCATGCCTAAAGAACAGATGCTTAAAATGGCCGAAGACCTAATTACTATGATCAGGGGTTCCCATCCCCCTCCTGATAAGAGGCCTAGGCAAGAGACAGAATATGATTCTTCTGATCAGGTTTCTATTTCCTCTCTCTTCTGAACAGGATTATTCTACACCTCCCTATGAGGACTCTGATGCTGAAGAATCCATTCCTTCAGCCTCACCACCTGAGGATTATTCTTTTGGGGAATCCCTGCATACCATGAGGGAGCATTTCCACTGGGAGAGCCAAGATTACTCTGAATCTAAGAAAAGGCTCAGAGATTTCCTCAGCACAAACCCCTTGCTATTCCACCTGTTCTAGACATTGTAGATGTATTTTCAGAGTCCGGCCTGTCCCCTGACTCTCTACCTCCTGCACCTGCTAAGCCAGACAGAGATACTACAGGGTCCCGGATTCTCATAAATTCCTATATAAAAACCCCACTGCTGACCCAGAAACTATATCTCAGGGTCCCAAAGGGGTCAAAGCTTCCACTGCAAAAAACCCTGTCCCCTCTGATAGGGATTCTAGGGCACTGGACAGATGGGGGAAAAAAGTCTACACTTCTGCTACCTTGGCTGTAAGGGCTTTAAATTGTCCGTTTCATATGCTTAAATATCAGCAATACTTAATGTCACTGCTTAAACAGAAAATGTTGACAAATTCTGAATGCTCAGAGAACAAGGAAATGCAGGATTTATTGCATGCAGCTGAACAAGTGGGAAAGCATACTTTGCAATGTGGTTATGATTCACTGGAGGCCTCTTGCAGGGCTGCTGTTACAGGCTCTGTTATTAGAAGGCATGCTTGGTTAAAGGAACAGAATCTGCCTGATCATGTTAAAACAAAATTATTAGATGCCCCATTACAGCATGATACTTTGGTGCTAAAGCAGAAGAGGTATTGAAGAAAATGGAGGATAAAGCAAAATCCATGCAGACAGTTAAGGATTTCTTACAGGTACAGCCACCCAGATTTAGCAGGAACTGGCCTTCAAAAAATTGGTCCTTTCCAGTGTCAGACAGACCACAAAGAGGCAGATATAGACGTCACAGAGGCAGATCTCAGCCCCAAGGCTCATACAGCCCTAAACAATAGGGTGCTCCTACCTCCAAAAGTGGAGAAGACAAATCACAACCTTACAGGAAACAGTCCCAGTGACTTTCCTCTGCCAGATCCAAGCACTTTTCTTTTGACAGACCCCTTAGGGGGAAAACTAGCACTTTTTTCATCAAATTGGCAAATGGTTACCCAAGACAAATAGGTCTTGAACATAGTGTCCTAAGGCTACAGGTTCCATTTTCACACCCTACCAAGGGCAAAAGGTATGCCAGACCTGCCACACAATCAATGGGCAGAGGCACAAAAGCAAATTACAGCCCTCATGGACATGGGGGGCCATTCAACAAGTATCACAATAAGAGCAGGGACAAGGATTTTACTCCAGACTTTTCTTAGTGCCTAGAAAGGTCAAAGCCTGGAGACCAATACTGGACCTGTCTATACTAAACACGTTTCTGGAGGTTCCAAAATTCAAGATGTTGACTCTACAGCAGCTACTGCCCATGCTGGGCACGAAGGCTTGGCTCGTAACTTTGGACCTAAAAGAGGCATGCCTGCATGTCCCAATCAAACAATCTTGCAGAGGATACCTCAGATTCATAGCTGGCTCAATGCACTACCAATTCTCTGCACTGCCCTTTGGCTTATCTACTGCACCCAGGGTCTTCACAAAATGCCTGGCACCAGTAATTGCATTTTGCAGACAAAGAGGAATTCAAATATATCCCTACTTGGACGACTGCCTTATTCAAGCAGAGAGCAAAGACTTTCTTCTAAAGCATCTGGCATTTGTAAAAAGATTACTAATTTGCCTAGGGTACACAGTAAACGGAAAGAAATCAAAACTAGTACACTCTCAAGAGATAATATTCCTGGGTTCAAGCTTAAATACAACTGCCCAGATGGCTTATCTCACGCCAGACAAATAAATGCACCTAACTTCTTACTTCAAAAAGATGGCAACAAAGACCCAGTTATCTGCAAGGAAAATCCTGCAGGCCTTGGGTTTCATGGCATCCTGCATTCTACTAATTCCATATGCCAGACTGCATATGAGGAAACTACAATAGTATCTAAAAAGTGTTTGGACTCAGCATTGCCACAGCCTGGAGACAGTAATTACCCTCATTCCCTGCCTGCAACAGGAGTTTCGATGGTGGGCACAGGCCTGTCACCTCAACAAGGGTTTGCCATTGACCTTACCCACAGCCAGACAGACACTGGCAGCGGATGCATCAGAATATGCCTGGGGGGCCCTTATGGCAGGAAAATGTATTCAGGGCACATGGCTTGCAAGCCAGATGCATCTTCCCATCAATCAAAAAGAGATGCTAGCTGTTCAGAATGCCCTGACAGTTTTCAAGGATCTACTTCATCCAGGACAGCTACTGATAAAGACAGACACTACTACGGTCATGTGGTACATAAACAAGCAGGTACAAATTCCTACCCCCTCTGCAGACAAGCAATGACCTTATGGGACACAGCATTGAATTATCAAGTTCACCTGCAAGCACAATTCCTGCCAGGAAAAACAAATACTTTGGCAGACGAACTAAGCAGAAAACCTCATCGATCCCCACAAGTGGAAACTGGATCCACAAGTCTTCAGCATGATAACAAGGAAATGGGGATGCACAGACACAGATCTATTTGCCTCCCCTCACAACTGCCAGTTAGAGATTTTGCACAAGGATTTATCACAAACAAGCATGGAGAGTGGACGCCGTATCCTTCAGCTGGAAAAATCTAACAGTATATGCCTTTCCTCCACTGCCTCTCCTTCCCAGGGTACTCCTAAAGGGTCAGACAAGAGAAGCCAAAAATGATACTGATTGCACCAGACTGGCCACGCCAGCACTGGTACCCAATCCTAAAGAGCTTGTCTCAAGGTCCAGCATGGATATTGCCTCAAACTTCTAACTTGCTGACCCAACAAAACAATCAGATACTGTACAGCCAAATCAGGACCTTAAATGTGGCAGCATGGCAGATAATGTAGCCATTCAGAGCACTCCTCTTTCAAAAGCTGTTATGGATGTTATCCTGGAGGCCAGGAGGCCCAGTACCAGAAAATCTTATGCAGAAAAATGGAAGAGATACTGTGCTTGGAACCGGGCACAAGGCATTGACACGTATGTACCTAATATCCCTCAGATTTTACAATACCTAACTAAGATGCTGGACAAAGGCCTTTCCTTTTCATCAATTAAGATTCATGCCTCTGCCATTTCAGCCTATTACAATACGGAACCACCTATCTTTTCTCATCCTTTAATAAGGCAGTACTTCAGAGGGGCCAAAAACATCAGGCCTCCAAGGAGAGCACCAATTCTGGCATAGGACCTCAATTATGTCTTGAAAAAACTCACACTGCCTCTTTTTGAGCTAGCCTCAACAGCTGATATAAAATTCTTATCCTGGAAAACATCTCTGCTCCTAGCAATAACCTCTGCAAGACGAGTCTCGGAGTTACAAACACTCATGGCTGTGGAACCTTTTTATCATTTTTCATCCAGACAGGGTTTCTCGGAGGACAAACCCAACATTTATGCCTACGGTGGTGTCCAGTGTGGCCCTCAACCAAACCATTCACTTGCCTACCTTTTATCCAAACCCACAGAACAAGGGTGAGAAAATTCTGCATTCTTTGGACATACACAGGCAGCTACGCTTATACTTGGACAGAACTAAAGCTTTCAGAAAGACTTAGCAACGTTTAGTGTCATATGCTGCAGGATCACAAGGAAAGGCTATGTCAAAACAGACTATTTTAAATGGATAGGGCATTGCATCCATTTCTGCTATTCTCAGCATGGCAAATCAGTGCCTAAGGGCATTAGGCCTCATTCTACCAGAGCAGCAGCCACTTCAGCAGCCTTCCTCAGAGGAGTACCAACCAAAGACATCTTAGAGGCTGCAACTTGGAGTTCAGTGCACACTTTTACAAAGCACTACCACATCTCTTTACTCTAAATCCAGAGCAGGCTTTGCCACTGCAGTTCTGCAGGGCCTCATAGCCTCTCCTAATCCTATTTAGCCCAGCCACCCATCCTCAGCTTTGGGATTCAACCCAAGAGTAATGACTGCAACAGTGAAACACGATGAACATAGTACAGTTGTGTTCCTACCATAGATGTAGATGTTCGAGTGTATTCACTGTTGCAGTCCAGGTGACCCTCTCACCGTCCCTCTTTCTTTTATTGGGGTTTATCTATTCTTCTCTATTCTATACAACCTATATGGTGTTTTTGCTTGTAGGTGAAGGAAATGTTTCTTTACTGCATGTATGCTTATTGGCATAATATATTTAGCCTACCCTTTTGGGGGCACCTGACAACTGGGGCAAGAAAAACTGAAGAAAATGATGTCGGCTGCATCTTTTATACCCCTGGCACACTGACGTCAGGGAAGAGGCGACAGCATCCGACGCCAGACCAGGACTTTGGAATTCAGGCCGACTGCGGGTAGCCTGCCAACAGGATAACCCAAGAGTAATGACTGCAACAGTGAATACACTCTAACATCTACATTTATGGTAGGTACACAACTGTACTTTTTTTCACCCTTCCTTGGTTTGGCCTTCATGTAAGGCAGGAGTTTGTCACATCCTTCAGGAAGGGGTCCATTTTGGGTGGCTACATTGAGGAGAGATGTTCCTGCTATTAGTCTGCTTTTTGGGGGGGAAGGTAAACCAAGCTGTGGTGCTGGCACTTTTTTTTTGCAAGACCCATTTCCCCTTCGGGGATGGTTCATTTGCCACCTCCCTTTTCTGGATCCTTAACCAGGTGGGGGTGTTTGTTTTCCCTTGGAAATATCTCCAGCAAGTATAGACCAGACTGACTTTTTAGGGTTAGTAGGAGCTGTCTAGAGCTGCTCTTCCAAATTCTGCAGCAGGCTTTGTAGTATTTCTGCTTTTAGCTGTGTACTGCTTGGTGTTTGTCTTGGTGGAGCTGATTTCTTAGCCAGTAGCTTCTGCTCTGCACCCATCCCCCAATCTCGTCAGCACCTTAACAAGGTGTGCAGTTTCTTCTCATGCTCCTTTTTGTCACCTGATGCAGCTACACCTGTCATGATGTGAGCTTTCAAACTTTGTGAGAAGGTCTCATGTTGGGGGGCATTACCTTTCTTTTCCTTTCTTTTCTGGGTGTGCTTGTCAAGTACTATGAGATTCTGGTTCATCTAGAGTCCTATCTGAGTATTCAGCAGGTCCTTCTCCATCCCACCCCCCCCCCCACCCCAACCCTGGTAAACTTTTCATGTCTCTCGAGATTTCATCTTCTTTTGTGACTTCAGATTGTTTCAGACAGTTAAGTTCTTATTGTAATCTAGTCTGCGACCCAAAAACCCTTTGAACCAGCAGCTTCAGTAGACTTACAGTATCTCTCATGGAAACCCATTTTTCTTGTTGCATTTACATTCACTAGATGGCTCTCTTATTACAAGCACTAGCTTGTAAGCTACCGTGTTTGACTTGTCATAAAGATAGTGGCCTTTAAAACAAAGTCTTCTTTCCTACCAAAGGTGACATCCAAAGTAAATCGGAGTCATCCATTGAGTTCCCAGTCTGTTTTCCCTTCATATTCTCAAACTAAGGAGAATATGTGCTACACATGCTGGATGTCCATAGACAGCTCAGATTCTCTTTAAATCAAACCAACGATATTAAAAAGTCAGATCAAATATTTGCATCCCTTTTTAGAGCAAAATTGGGAAAAGGCATATCGAAAGTCTCACTTTCGAAATGGTTGTCAGAATGAAGCTAGGGTTTACCCTTGCATAATAAACCAAAAGTCCATTCTATAAGAGCAGTAACTACTTCTACAGCATTCCTAAAGAGAGTTCCCATTGATGACATTTGTGCAGCACAGTGTACGGTCTAATGTTTTTCGTGTTTCACTGTTGCAGTCATTACATTTGGGTTATCTGCTGGCAGGTAGCCCTCAGTCGGCCTGATTAACAAAGTCTTACGTCCTGCGTCGGTTGCTGTCCCTTCTTCCATGACATCAGGTTGTCAGGGGTATAAAACATGCAGCCCGATGCCATTACATCAGTCTTTCTTGCCGTGCGGTGCCTGAAGCAGAAGCAGTTCGCAAGTGCCAGTCGGCAGACTCCTGAAATTTTCGTTTTCGAGTTTCAGAACCAAAGTCTTCAACTAAAGCCCAAGTACTCCATTGGGGAAACTTTTTCTTGCTCCTTACCGATGTCAGTAAAAGTTAATTGCATTACTTGTGGAAAGCAAATACCTCATAAAGATTTTCATTCGTACTGTATTCCTTGCTTAGGCCCTGACCACGACGTACCTTGCTGTTGGTGTTGTGCTTTATTTATTCAGCACACTATCTGCCGTCCGTGTATTTTCACTTCTAAATATTTCGGTTTTCAGTTTAATTATCCCGAAATGTCGTCGGTTAGCCATCCGACTACCGGGATTCCGAAAAGACGCAATGATAAAGACAGACAGGCCGCTGAGGTCCAAAACTGCTGATGACGCTTCTCCTAAGCCAGTCACCAGTTCGCCAGTACTCCGTGAGGTGCTTTCGCAGCCCCTGATACCCGCTACATGTTCTTCGTGTTTCACTGTTGCAGTCATTACATTTGGGTAATCCTGCTGGCAGGTTGCACCCCCTCCCTGACATCAGGTCGTCAGGGGTATAAAAGAAGTAGCTGACACCATTTTCTTCAGTCTTTCTTGTTGCGCGGTGCCCGAAGCAGAAGCAGTTCGCAAATGCCGTTCGGCCAACTCCTGAGATTTCCGTGTTTGAGTTTCATATCCGAAGTCTTAAATAAAGCTAAGTATCCCATTGGGGAAACTTTTTTCTTGCTCCAGACCGATGTCAGAAAAAGTTAATAATTGTATTTCTTGTAGTAAGCAAATACCTCATAAGGATTTTCATTCTTACTGTATTCCTTGCCTAGGCCCTGATCACAACGTTACTGGTTGTCTGTTTTGTACTAGATTTAATCAACGCACTATTAAGCGTCTGTATGATTTTGCTTTAAACTTTTTTGTACGCCAGTTTAATTATCTTGAAATGTCATTGTATAGCCATCCGACTACCGGAGTTTACAAAAAAACACAAAGAAAAGGATAGAGAAAAACAACCGAGGCCCAAAACTGACTGCGAAGCTTCCCCTAAGCCAGTCGCCTGTTCTCAGTGAGGCGCTTTCGCAGCCCCTGATGCCCGCTACTTTAGAGTCGCAGGCCGCTACTGACTCCCACATGGAGTCGGCCATGCCACTGGATACTCAAGGTATTGGAGCCACGGACACTAATCCCTCAGATGGGTCCGGAGCCGCTGAGCCAGTACTGGCTTTTCAGGGTGTATTCAGACCTAAACATCTTTACATTAAAACAACTTCAGCTTCAAAGACTAAAGCACCTTCTAAAGCAAGGAAACAAACTCAAGAGCCACGTGGACAGACCTCTATGCCCAAAAAACAGATGCTCAAAATGGCCGAAGACTTGATTACCTTGATCAGGGGTTCCCATCCCTGTCCTGGTAAGAGGCCTAGGCAAGACACTGACTGAATCTTCAGATCATAGGTTCATAGGTAGATACTAGACTGTCTGCCCTAGGGCATTTATAAGCCTAGCCAGAGTGTATTTGGCTTCCGCCTCCCTATTTGATTAGCCTACTGTGCCTCTGTAAAGTACGTCACAGAAGGTACCCTTTTAAGATTAGTTTACTGTGCTTCTGTCTAGCAGGGACACAGAAGAGATCCCAGGGGTGAATTTGCGATTTCCCATCCACGCGTCCAGATTTCACTTGAAGAGGGTCTGTGTCTAACATGAATTGGGATTCTATTCCAGAGTGAGGGGAGCCTCTGGGAAATGAATTTGTCCCTCCAGCATGTCCTATTTATTTTTATGCTGAGGTTTAAGTCCCTGGAGCGTGTAGCTCTAAGGGCCTTGGATTTTTTGAGGTGGAGTATGTCCATTAATTCTGGGTTTGACATGGCTTTGTACGTCAGGCATAGCTCGCCTCTGAGTAGGTGGTAAGCAACTGAGTAGCACTGGAGTTTCTTTAGTCGAGCTGCATAGGACATCTGTTTGTAGCCCATGATCCTCTTGGTGAGGTACTTTTGGGGTCTCTCCAGCTGCTGCAGGTGTCTGGTAAGGTACATCCCAAAAAGGGCACTGTATTCAATTATGGGCCTGATGAGTGACGAGTAGAGGGGCCACAATGACCTCTCGATCTAGATGCGAACCCTTTTGTGATAAGGTGGGCTATATAGAAGGTCTTTCTAACCACTTTGGCAACGTGATTATCAAAGGAGAGATTACTATCTACGTTGGTCCCCAAATCTCTAATTACTTCTTCTGTACTTAGTGGATTACCACCTGTGTGGTAATTTGTGGGCACCTTGTTTTTCCCAAAGGGGATAACTATGCACTTTTTAGCATTTAGCTTGAGGCCGTGGCTCTGGCACCAAGCATCCATCTCTGAGAGACCCTTTTGGAGGATGCTTGTGTCAGCTGGAGATTCAATTATGGCCCCCAGTTTGCAGTCATCTGCAAACTTTGTCAGCCATAATCCCCCTGTGTTAGCCTGAACCTCAGAGAAGTATATACCGAACAAGAGAGGTCCCAGAACTGAGCCCTGTGGGACACCACTTGTAACTGGTTTGGATTCGGACATGGCACCTGTGATTCTGACCATGTGGGTTCTATCTCTGAGCCAGTTTGCAACCCATCTTGTGATATAGGGGTTGATATTTAAGCTGGTAAGCTTATTTATGATGCCCGAGTGGGGTATTGTGTCAAAGGCTTTTGCGAGGTCCAGGTAGGCTCTGTGGACTACCTTGCCCTCCTCTATGGCTTTGGTAACTGTTTCAAAGAAATCAACTAGGTTTAAGAGGCAAGATCTGAACTTAAAGCCGAATTGGGTAGGGTCCAGTGTCTGAAGGCTCCCAGTGTCTTTGTTTATGAGTTCCATGATAATACGCTCCATAGCTTTACAGACCAGACTAGTCAATCTTATAGGGCGATAGATCCCGGGGTCCATTGTGGCACCACCTTTGTGGAGTGGGACCACTGTAGCTGTACGCCATTCTTTGGGTACATATCCTGTAGTAAGGCTAAGTTTGAACAGTGACTTAATGTGAGGGTTCAGTTCTTCTTGGAGCTCGTGTAAGACACAGCCTGGGACACCGTCCGGTCCCATAGATGCTGTGTTTTTTTGCTTTGGAGAAGGCAGCTTTCACCTGTGCATCTGTGATGTCAGGGAGGGTTACATTCAGTTGGGATAGGCATTTGCTCCTTTGGGGGGGAAGGGGGGGAGTTTGCGCTGAATCTGTCTGCCAGGATGTTGGCTATGTTTGTAGGTTCGGTATATTTTGTACAGTTATGCAACAATTCAGAGCATATCTGGGAGTTTCCACCCATATTCCTGACATAACTAAAGAAGGCCTTGTGATTATCTTTAGTGTCTAGGGCAATTTTTCTTTCAAAACTGGCCTTTGATGATTTTATGAGGGATCGAAGTTTCTTGCTAATACTGATCAGAGATAACTTCCCTTTTGGGGATTTTGCTCTGTCATGTAGTAGCTTCCTCCTTCTGTTGTATAGCTTATTTATGGCCGGGGTCCACCAGACCGGTCTCCTGTTTTTGGAGGAGTGAGTCTTTGTTTTATTTGGGATAGCACGACCCATGCATTCCTGCAGGTGCTCATAGAATGCATTTGTAAAGGATTCTGCGGATTGGGCTGTATTATCCTCTGGCCCGGGGGCTTTGAAGGATTCCACCTCAGTCTTGAGAAGTGCAAAGTTGGCTTTTGAGAAATTCTTTACAGTGCTTTCCTTGGCTGGGGGTGGGGATGGGATATGGATGTCCAGGGAAATTTGTTTATGGTCTGATCTTACCAATGAGTGGTTTACAAATAAGAAACACTGATGCAGAATGATGAAAAATAGAAAACTTTCAACGCCACAGACATGCAGGTGACTGGTGAAAAAAGTTTTTTTCTTTATTGCACTCTGGTACCTCGGCCTTCTCAAGGAATACATTTAATTTGTGATTCACCACACCTTATAAATCATTAACTAAAATTTTAGAACCAATCACAACACTCAATGTGCATTTAAATAATTAAACATTTACACCTGAAAAGACCATCACTTAGTCTGTCAAATACATTTCTATAATACAAACTTATGTTTTGTTGAACCAAATGGCAAGTTAATGAACAGCATGAAAATTTTATACTTAATAAAATGTATAATATGCAAAATGTGCAAAATATACAAAATATACCTAAACAGAGTACCATCTCTAATTATATTCATTTATAAAACAACATTTTATGTATACATAATACAACCCCTATAAGAATATTCCTTTAATTTTTTCATTATAACTCTATTAAATTCATCAGAGAATGGCCCTGTCACACATATGATACGATTGACTTGTTAGATCAAATGGTGTATACTAAATTTACACATACTACATTTGCTATATCATCCAAAACTGTTCACCTCAATATTGAATTTACACGACTTACATGTCCAAATTCATGCCATTAGGAAAAAGGGTTTTGAAGTTCAAAATGAACCTGGACTCCATTTCCAATAGTTTGTTGTTCACTCCAATTTCCCCTTCCACACTGAATGGCCTACCCAAAACACAAAATATTAAACCTTCCTCTGATCCATTGTGAAAATCTATAAAATGTTTTGCCACTGGGCTTTCCTCTCTACTATTCCTAATATCTCCAAGGTGTTCCATTATTCTTAATTTAACTTTTCTGGAGGTTTGTCCCACATACCACTTTCGACACTCACAACCAATAATATATACCACTCCCCCCGAGTTGCAGTCATAATATTCCAAAGCCTTATATTTCTTGTTGTTGATAAATGTTCCATCCAAGTTCCTTACTCTATTACAAACTTTGCAATTCCCACATTTGTATGTCCCTACCTTGGAGATATTACCTTTCCTTTTCGAACTTCTAGTATTTAAAATCTCCTTAAGGTTAGGGTATCTGCCGTAAGAGAAGGTGATTTTACTGGGAAACAATTTTCCTACTCTATCATCCCCCAAGACCAAAGGCCAAAGACTATACACTGTGTCCCTCACTACCTTTGAAAATTGAGAAAATTTAGTAACAAAAAATAATTTATCTTGTTCTATGGCTGCCCCGTTTGTTGACCAACCACGTAGATTTCAAACCATGGCCCCCTAAACTTCTTGTCCTAACCCAACTTTCCTCCATGCTCTCCCCTTGCATGTGCACTGGAAGACCCAAATCCTTCTCTACCTTTCTTCTGGCAGAACGAACTATTGTCCCTTGATAACCCCTTAACTGTAATCTATTTTCTATTTTGTCAAATTCACGTCCCACCAGACTTAAATCAGAAATGTTATTTCCAATACGTTTGAACTCCCCTATCGGTAATGCATTTATTAATGCCCCACTATGCATACTGGAGGCATGCAAAAAATTATCTGCAGCTGTTTTTTTATAATAAGGTTTATGCTGGATTCTGTTGTTCGAATCTACATAAAATTCAACATCCAGATACTGGATGTTGCTGCCTATCATGAGTGAAGTCCAAACCATAAGGATTTCCTTTGATTTCCGAAATAAATGTATCAAAATCCGAAGGATCCCCCTTGCACAAAAACAACAAGTCGTCTATAAAACGTTTATATTTAACTACCTTGGTCCTATAGAAAAAGTTGGTATAAATGACAGAATTTTCAAAAAATGCCATGAAAAGAATGGCATAAGATGGGGCAAAAGAAGCCCCCATGGCGGTTCCTTCTTTCTGCAAAAAATGTTTCCCTTCGAACTCAAAGCAGTTATGGGATAGACAAAATTCCAGCAGTTGCACTATATAGCTCGTCCTAGGCCCTTCTCCCAACATTCTCTCAATGGACTTCAAACCCCAAACCTTATTAATACTTGTATAGAGGGACTTGACATCAACGCAGGCCCAATAAAAGTCCTGTTCCCATGCCATATCTTTAAATTCCATACAGACTTCTTTAGTATTTTTAATATGTGCATCCACTTTGTGGAGATGTTGTTTTAACACAGAATCTAAGAATAGTCCTACATTTTCCAGAAAAGAGCCTTGGCCAGAAACTATAGGTCGACCGGGTGGGTTTTCTACGTCTTTATGGATTTTAGGAATTATGAAAAATCTTGCATTCCTTGGATTTTTTCTATACATCAACTTTACATCTTTAGACGTAAAAAAAACCCAACCGCTCCCCTCTTTCCAAAATTTCTAATAGTGCAAAATTGAACTCTTTTAACATGCTAGAAGGTAACCTGGAATAAGTTTTTACATCATCTAACAATTCAAGGGCCATCCTATTATACCTTTCCCTTGGTAAAATCACCCAATTGCCCCCTTTGTCGGCTTGTGTAAACACGAAATGCTCATTAGATTTTTTCATATTTGATAAAGCTTCCCATTCTTCCTTGTTCAAATTATAAGATTTCTTACCTCTAATGAACATTTCGTGTCTATACTCAAGCTGCCTGAATAAGGTCTTTTCAAACAGTAAAATTGCCGTACTACTTCTGGGAGCATTGAATTTGCTCTCCTGGGGCATTCTCGGCATCTCAAATCTACCATAACCTGTAAAAAAACCATCATTATTGTTGTTACATACATTTTCCTCAGTAGCAAAAATATCAACAAGGTCATTTTGGTGTAAAGAAATGTCCATGAGTGAACTGTCCAGAATAGAGTCTGTGGAAGTGTTCAAACAATGTTCCGACCCCATTTCCAAACTCCTACTGGTTTTATTTTCTTCAAAAAACACCCTTAGGTGCAGCTTTCTGCAAAATGACTTTACGTCTGACAAAATGTCAGATAAAGAAGGGAAACGGGTTGGAACAAATTTCGGTCCCTTCAACAGTACATTTCTACCAGCAGTTGCAATGTCTAAAGTGGAATAGTTCAAAATACGGTAGGACTCACCTACTGAAGATGAAATCACAGATCTACTGCTGCTTTCATAGTTCGAAATCATTACTACACCCTCAGCCGGACCGGAACAATTAACCAGATTTATAGAAACATCATAGCCAAGATTACGAAGACCAGTTGGCTCCTTTTTACCTTTTGTTACTCTTGTTTTGAAAGCGTCTTCCTCTACCCTTATTCTGCACGGTGTTCTGTGTGGAACTATGATTAGAACTCTCTGCCACATCCATCACCCTCGACTCCGCTTCTTGGGTAGTGTTCAAATTTTCAAAGGAAACGCTTTTTCTTCCTGCCGACTCTGTTTCCACTGAAGAAAAAGTGGAATCCCTACCGAGTCGCTCCTGGTCTGACTTCTGACGTCACGCCTGGTTCCGCGTTTTCTTTTAAAGCTGTATTGCCACGAATAAATCCTACCAGATTCATGATCTTTAATGTCTCTTAATAATTTGTTCTTTTTGCGTATAATCACTTCCGACTCCACTTTCGACACTCTGGATCTGATATCTGAAATATTTTTTTCAAAGATGTTACTTGAGCTTTCTTGTATCAGTTCTTTCTGCAACTGCAAAATAGAAGCACGAACTCTGTCCAGTACTCTTTCATTTCTTCTGATGAGAATGCCAAGCCAACTAATTGTACATTTTAAAGAAACTGCCTTCCACTCAGCTGATAAGTCAGCCTCCTCTTCTGCAAACTCGTAGGCTGGTAACCGCTCTTGCATCAGAAACCCCGTGGGGTTATGTTCAAATTTACATATTTCTCCAACAACTTGATATCATAATATGTGGTCACCTCCTTTACCATAGCCTTTTCCAATTCAATATATTTGGAAGCATAATCAGTACTTGCCCTGCTCCAAGGATCACTGGACGCTATTTTTTCATCTCTCTCCTTCCACATAGAAATGAAATTGACCGGCTGATTAGATGGTGGAATTCCTGATTCCATGTCTGCAATGGCATTCGTAGACATCACACAAATAAGAAACACTGATGCAGAATGATGAAAAATAGAAAACTTTCAACGCCACAGACATGCAGGTGACTGAAATTTGTTTATGGTCTGATCTTACCAATGAGTGGTTTACCTCTGGTGTGGAACATAGAGTCCCCATGTTGGTGATGACCAGGTCCAATATGTTGTTCCCTCTTGTGGGAGTGGTGACCAGTTGTTCCATTGCGTTAGCGTTTATAAATTCAAGGAACCGTTGGGTGAGCGTGTTTTGGCTTGAGTAGTTTTCCCAGTCAATGTTTGGGTAGTTGAAGTCACCCAATAACATAGTGTTTGGAGAGACCTTCATATTCTCCAGTGTTCTCAGGAATGCCAAGTGGGGTTCCTGTAATAGGGAGGGTGTTCTGTAGCAGGCTACAAACTAAAAGGCAGTTTTGCCCGCTGTTAGTTGCACATGGATGGTTTCCGATGCTTCGTGCAGTGCGACTAACCTGGAGGTGTGGGTATCTTTGATGAATATAGATACTCCCACTCCTTTTGTGCTTTGGTCCGAGTTTTGGGGCCGAAACGCATGGTATGAGTTATAACCTGGTAGTGCTGGGGTGCTCTCAGAAGCCTTGAACCAGGTTTCTGTTACTGCGCAGACATCGATTTTCTCCATACTGAGGAGAGCCTCGAGTGCGTGCATCTTGAGGTTTAGACTTCTGGCATTGAGTAGCATTACCTTTAGTTTTTTTATCCTTGGGTTGTCTATGGAGGTGGGTTTGTCCTTTGAGCCTTGCCTAAAAAAGGCACTATGGGAGTGGCAAGAGCCTTGGCCAGTATACGAAACCCTAAGGGTGACAGGTGCAAGCCATCCCTAGCGAAGCAACGTGGCTTGTTGAGCATGTCATCCCAGGCTGACAGACACTGGATCCCCTTTGAATGACACCAATACTTTAGCCAGTTGTTGAAACTGATCATTTTGTCTTTATACTGTGGCATAATTCTTGGTGAGGGCAAGATGCTACTCAAGGTCAGGGTCATACCAGCCTGGGCTACATGGTCAGAGAGCTGCTGTATGTCTCTTTTCATGTAGTCCAGGGAGGTATGTCTAAGTTCATTCACACCAGCATAGACAATGACGGAGTCATACTTGTACTTGTTTTGGAGTGACCTGAGTGCTTGCGTTGTGGCGGATCCTGGCACCTGACAGGCAGCTTACAGTGACCTTCTCCTTGTTCAGTCTGGTGAGCGGGATGTCAGTGTGCCGGACAATAGAGTCCCCTATAACAAGTGTATTTGGTGTGTTGTTTGGCCTTATGGGCTGTGACTGTGAGGCACACTGATTTTGTGAGATATGTGATTCGTGGGTATTGTTGAGGGGTGGCTGTTGCTTGGATGTCTGCTTAGGAGGTCTTTGCTGTTTTGGCAGATTTTTATTTAGAGCCTCCGAGTATGTTTTTGTGTGTTTATGTGTTGAGTATGCAGATGCAATAGGTCTCTGTGAGACTGGATTTGTGGTGTGGGTGGTTACCTTTTCCTCCTGACTGACTGTGCCAGTCTTGGGTTGAGAGAGCTCTGCCTCCAGTTTGGCTGTGTAAATGCATCTCTCGCATGTATTAGAGTTTGTTGGAAGGAGGAGAGGGTTGTCTGTGTACATAAGGCAATTGTAACATTGCCTCAAAATTCCCAGATTCACCAGCTGGACTGGAGAGTAACCTTGAAACTGACCCTTGGGCATAACAGATTAGTATAGGGAACTGTTTTTTTACTGATCAGATTAGGGAAGGGAACTGATTTTTCACTTTATCAGGAAGGACCAATCGGGAGCCTAATACTTATGAGAAGTCATGGAGGGTATAGTGCTTTAGTTAGTTAGTGTTTCCTTATAAGAGCTGAGCAAGTGCAGGGCTTTAGAAAGAGAATAGAGTGATTACTTTGAGAGTTTGAACAGTTGTAAGGGAAAAAGTGAAGAGCAGACTTTGTGGAGCCTGGAATAGTTTAAACATGTTTAGGTGGCGCTGCCCGGTGCTGCTCAGTGCGCAAAACCGCGCAAAAAGAGAGTTGTAGGGTTTTAAGAGCGAGAGAGATCAAGGAGTTTAGAATTGACCCAAAATGGCCAATAAAACTACAGCTTCTAGAAAGTAACCACTCCTCCAGGGACAGGCAGGCTGTTCAGTGTTAACCACTCCCAGTGGTGAACACAGAGACTTCCCTTTAGTCCAAGCAAGCACTGGCCTTCTAGAAACTTCCAAACAGTTCAGAACAGCAAATCCGTGGGAGGGTGGCCTAATGGTTAAGGTGTTTGCCTTACAAACGCAAGGTACAGGGTTTGAATCTCACAAGGGATAATTGGCTAGGCTTAAAATAGCTCGGAAGGGCAGTTAGCTTAGTACTAATCTATGAACCTATGAACTATGAACTTTCCTAACTTTCAGAAAGTGGGAAAAAAGCAAGATTTTTTTTTTTTTTCTTTTTGTTGTAGTTTAAAGGTAGCAGAGATACACAAGCAGCAAAATAATCATAACAGTGCAATTAATGACCCCACACTTGAGTGCTAGGCCAAAATCAGGTAAAATGCAGTTTTTAGAGAAAAAAAAACAATTTTAAATTAAGTGCAACACAGGAAATGCAGTAAACAGGCTCTAGATGTGTTCCAAGTACTGTTACAGATATAAACTTTAGCAAGTCGGAAAATGCCAAAAATGTAGGTGGTAAAACTTAACAAAAAATCAGAAGAAAAATACTTAAAATCACAAAAGTGGCTCCTTTTCTTCTCTGTGTTTTCTCCCCTTGGTAGGTGCTTCTATTTCTTCTGATTCCTCTTCTGATCAGGGATATTCTCTTCCCCCCCCATGAGGATTCTGATGCTGAAGAATCTATACCTTCAGCATCTCCTCCTGAGGACTATTCCTTTGGGGAAACCTTGCATACCGTGAGGGAGCATTTCCACTGGGAGAGCAAAGATTTTTCAGAATCTAAAAAGAGGCTCAGTGATTTTCTTTTACTACCTCAGCACAGGCCTGTAGCCATTACACCTGTGTTAGACTTTGTAGATGATGTGTTTTCGGAGTCTAGTCTGACCCCTGACTCCTTACCCCCAGCCCCTGTTAAGCCTGACAGATATTACAGGGTTCCTGACTCTCACAAATTTCTTTTTAAAGACCCTGCTGCTGACCCAGAAACTATTTCACAGGGTCCAAAGGGAGTTGAGGCTTCCATGGCAAAATACCCAACCCCCTCTGACAGAGATTCAAGGGCACTGGATAGATGGGGGGAAAAAAGGTTTACACATCTGCAACTTTGGCTATAAGGGCCTTAAACTGTCATTCATATGCTTAAGTATCAGCAACATGTCATGGGATTGCTTAAACAGAAAATGTTGTTAAACTCTGAATGTGCAGAAAACAAGGAAATGCAGGATTTATTGTATGCAGCAGAACAAGTTGGAAAACATACTTTGCAATGTGGATGTCCTTCAAGAATGCAACTGCAGTCATAACATGTGGGTTGTCCTGCCTCAGGCAGCCCTCGGTCGGCCGGATTCCAAAGTCTGGGTCCGACGTTGGCTGATGTCGCATTTCTCTCCGACGTCAGAGCGGCTGGAGTACATAAGCACCAGCCGATGCCATTTTCTTCAGTCTTTCTTGCCGCGCGGTGCCCGAAGCAGAAGCAGTTCGCAAGTGCCGGTCGGTCAGCTCCTGTATTCTACAATACCGAAGTTATCAAAAAAGCTAAGTACCCCGTTGGGGACCTTTTCTTGCCTCAGCCAATGTCAGAAATTACTGAAAAAGTTAACAATTGTCTTTTTTGTGGTAAACAAATACCTCATAAGGATTTCCACTCTTACTGCCTCCCTTGCCTGGGCCCAGACCACGACGTTTCGGCCTGTGTAGCCTGTGCTCGCTTCAACAAGCGCACTCTCAGGCGCCGGGCGGAGTTCGCTGAAGATTTTTTCGGCGATAATTTTGCTTACACCATGCCGTCGGATCTTCCGACAACGCAAACTCCCAAAAAGCGAAAAGACCGGGACCGACATCCTCAGCCCGCGTCTACCACCGAATCCACGCCAAAACCTAGCGCAAGTGCTCCGGTTCCCTCTGAGACGGTCTCTCCACCGCTCCGAACCGAAGAGACCGCATTACTGACGACTCCGATTCCAGACATTACTCCGCCAGTTATAGATTTTCCTCCAGATACCGAAACCGAGGAAATGCCAGAGACCATTACTGTAGACAAGGTCACTCCTGCACGTGGAGCTGCCAGGCCCCCTATGGCCATGTCTATTAAGGCCTACACTAGGGCTAAGGCAGCCAGCAAAACAAAGCATATTACTTCTAAATCCTTACCTCAGCCGACTCCAGAGACACAAATTATGTCCATGGCTGCTTATTTAATTTCCATGATTAGAGGTTCACAGGCCCATCCTGAGAGAGGATCCCAGCCTCCTCCTGATAAAAGGCCCCGGGTTGAACCCTCTGACCCTACTCCTTCAGATGAAGATTCTGAGGGCTCTGTCCACTCTGATAGCCAGGAAGAGCTCTTCCAGACCTATGAGGACTCGGATGCAGAAGATTCCATCCCCTCGGCCTCCCCTCCTGAGGATATTTCTTTTGGGGAAGTTCTGCACACCATGAGGGAACATTTCAAGTGGCAAGGTCAGGAATATTCTGAATGTGAGAGTGTTCAATCTCGCCGTTTGTTCTTACACCTGGGTTCTGAGCCGATCCTCGGCTCCGTGTCGGCCGCTTGGCAAGCTCTGCATCGAGAAGAAGCTCGAGACCAGCCTAACTCCCACAATCCCCCACTGCCTTTACCTCAGATCTAGTTTGCCGCTGCAACGTTCGCATCTATTTTGATGAGCTCGGACCACCTCAAGCTAAGATTAATTATTTCTTATATTTTTATATATATTTTCTCTTAAAATTTATTCTTAAAGTTGACTGTGTGTGTGTGTGTGAGTGGTGTATCGAGGGTTTCTCGGTTCCGTATATAAGTTTTATATACTTTATTAGAGTATTTCCTTCTGGGCCTACCCCACCCTTTAACTTCTGGATTTGACTATTGGATTGACTATTTTACAGGATTTGACAAAATTTTGCTGGATTGGACAAATTTACTGGACTGGGCAATTATATTGGCTATTACACTGTTTACTGTATTTAACTTTGTAACATGTCTGAAAAGGCTAAGTCAGGCTTCAAACGGTGCCAATGTGGACAGAAGATGTCTGTCACAGACCATCATAGTTCCTGCGTCTACTGTCTTGGCCCTCTCCATCTGCAAGAAGACTGCTCCATCTGTCATTCTTTCAGTGGAAGGGTCATGACAGATAGGCGCAGGAAACTTATGGATAGGGGCCTTTTGAAGCCTGCATTCCAAGAGGCTCTGGATGCATCAGACCAGACATCCAAATCCTCGAAGGAATCGAAGACGTCGGAGCCCTGGTCATCGGCTCCGAGCTCTTCATTCAAAGTTCGATCACCGGTTCCACAGACTTCGGGGCCAAGTGTTGAACTGTTGCCAGTTACCGAGCCTCGAGTCTTGGAACCGGTGATGGAGCTCCCTCATCCGGCACTTTTGAGGTCGGCTCCGTCTTCGATTCCTTCGACGCGTTCTTCCAGGCCCCTCTCCGACACTGATGTAGACCGCGTGGTGCAGAAATTGATGGAGAATACGGCCTTGTCCAAACTCATCTCTGTCTCCTCCCAGTTGGTGTCGAGACTCGAAGGCCTTCCCTTATCTCCACCTGTTCCTCCTCCGAGGCCTATCCAGTCTTCGGAGCCGGGAGAGGCTGATCTGGTGATTGTAGAGCCCTCGGTGCCAGAACCGTCCTTTTCTCGGTCGGCTCCGTTCACCTCGACTCCGTCGGACCCAGTACCGGAGTCTCGGAGCGAAGATCCATCCTTGATCCGGGACTGAGAGTCGGACCGATGTTTCGTTCCGACGCTCCCTCTCGGGCCTCGGCTCGGATCGACTCGGCTCCGTCCTCGGGTCGATGCCTTCGTGCCTGTCTCGGGATTCCTCCGATTTCTTGAACCGGAGATACCTCGACTCGGGACCCGGGGGCCTTCGACCTCATGAGGAAGGTGTTGTCTACTCAGACAACCACTTCAGCAGAAACAGCTTCTCCTTCCCATAAAGGACCATTATCCTCCTCTGCACCCACGGCTACATCTAAGCGTCTAGCACCAGTGTCTCGACCACCCCTGGAGGGTGCCCCCTCTTCCTCGGAGGCTTCCTCGGATGCCCCCCCCCGAGGAAGTTCAGAGGAAAAGATTGTGTAAGAGGAGACACTTGGATTCTCCACAAGAATCCTTGACATCGGACACTGACTTGGATGAGTCAGAAGGGTCCCCAAAGTCACCCTCAGAGGATGTCTCCTTTTCTGACATCCTGGAGATCCTAAAGCAGAGAGGTGATTGGCAATCCCTTCCCCCTTCTGAGGATGAGTCAGTTTTGCTGAAGGCATTCGGTGCTCGCCCTTCTTCCTGGGTTACTCCGCCCTTCGATGAGTTGATGGAAATAATTGCTCGAAGGGCGTGGGAAGCACCTGACACGGTGGAACCAGTCCCTAGAAAGCCCAATAAATATATTACTGCCCCCCAAGATAAGGCTTATCTGACAAAGGGAGTGCCAGTGGACGCTATGGTGGTGGCAGCGGCCACGAAAAATGAGATGTCTGAATCTTCCTCATCTGTCCATCCGCCTAACAGAGAGTCTAGGACTATGGACAGGTATGGGAAGCGCATTTTTAGTTCAGCGGCTTTTTCCATCCGATCCCTGAACTATTTGACCCATTTCACACTGTTACAGAGGGATCTAATCAAAGAGTTGGGAGATACCCTCCAGGGTACTACAGATGCTGCTGTCTCGGAGAAAGTTACAGCACATCTCAATACTCTTACATCTATTGTGAACTCGTCCATGAGGCTGATATCATACGCAGCCGAAGGATCGAGTAGGGCAGCGGCTTCAGCGATTGCTCTTCGTAGACAATCCTGGATGCGCTTATGTTCCTTTGCGGAAGCCTTCAAGTCTTCCTTTACTAACGCCCCATTTGATGGTGCCACTCTCTTTGGCCCCAAAGTAAAGGAGACCCTTACCCGGTGTGAGCAAGAGGGAAAGACTCTGTCTGCTGTCGGAGTCCGTTTTCCACCCCATCCAGACCGTACCCCAAGGGGCAATGTGGTGGAAAAATGTGGTTCGAAAACCCCAAGGCTCTTTCCCAGGCACACAGGGTGATGCCCCTCTAGAGGCAGAGGAGGGGCAGAGGTGGAAGACGCCGCCTGGCGGCAGAGGGGGTCCGCAAAACCAAGGTGACAGGGATACACCCCCTGAGAAACCTTTCCAGCACTCCTGAGAGGAGGCCCGACTGTCCTGCTCTGGAGGCAGTCGGGGTCGCTAGCTTTATACCCTCAGGCATGGCAAAGTCTTACATCAGACAATTGGGTAAAAGCATTGTTACCAGAGGTTACAGAATTCCCTTCCTATTGCCCCAATTCCAGAAAAGACGCCCAGATGTGCCGCCCATCTGCGAGGCCCTGCAGCTATAGAAATTTCAAAGCTGCTAGAAAAAGAGTCATCCAACCAGTCCCAGCGGACCAAAGAGGATTCGAACTTACTCAAGGTTCTTTTTAGTTCCAAAAGACAGGGGACTGGAGGCCAATTCTGGACCTAAGCAAACTCAATACCTTCATCAAGAAAGAAAAGTTCCGGATGGTCACGCTTCAATCGATCCTTCCATTCTTACAGAAGGACGACTGGATGTGCTCAATAGATCTAAAGGACGATACTACCACATCAAAATGGCCAGGGCGTCCAGGGATCACTGCTTCCGGCTGGGAGCCAGTCACTTTCAGTTTCGAGCCCTGCCCTTTGGTCTGACCTCAGCCCCAGGGTTTTCACCAAATGCATGGCAGTGGTAGCGTCTCACTTGAGACGCCTGGGATTCCAGGTGTTTCCGTATCTGGACGACTGGCTCCTTTCTGCCACCACCCAGCGTCAACTGATTCAGGCCAGGGATTACACACTACAGCTTTGTGTTCATCTCGGAATTTCTGTAAATTTCGAAAAATCTTTACTACAGCCATCACAGCATATCTCATTCATAGGAGCAGAATTGGATACGCGTTGTTTAATTCTAAGGCTCCCTCCGGAAAGGATAGCCTCACTACAAAGCCATATATCTCTTCTTCTGTCATCCAGAAAATCCCCAGCAAAACTGGTTCTGAAGGTTTTGGGTCTCATGGCAGCTTCTCTCATTGCGATACCCTTGGGAAGACTGCACATGAGAGTTCTTCAATGGCTACTGTTTGCACAATGGTCGTTCCAACAGTTACCCCTGACGCACGAAATTCTCATCACGAACATATGCAAATCACACCTGGCCTGGTGGCTCCGGACTTGCAATCTTTCCAGCAGGAGACCATTTGTGCTACCCACGCCGACAGCTACGGTGACCACGGACCCTTCCCTGATAGGGTGGGGGGGCATCTTTCAGGGACACAGTCCAAGGCGAATGGACCAATTTAGAGTACAATCTGCACATCAATGTTCTAGAGTTGAGGGCAGTGTTTCTAGTGTTGCAACACTTTGCTTCCCTTCTTCCTCTTGGGACAATTGCAGTTCAGACGGACAACATGTCCGTAGTCTGGTACATAAACAAGCAAGGGGGGAACCAAGTCTTATCAGCTATGCAGAGAGGCCATGAGAATCTGGCAATGGGCGGAGTCCACGCGTCGTTTTCTGATAGCAACGCACATCCCGGGGTCATCCAACGTCATAGCCAACAGGTTGAGCAGAGCAATCCTGTTACCTCACGAGTGGTCCCTCAAACAGTCAGTTGCGAAGGAAATTTTTCGCAAGTGGGGCCAGCCTTCCTGCGATCTCTTTGCGTCTCCAATGAACGCCAAATGCAGGAGCTATTTTGCCCTATTACCCCCTCCAGGGGAAGTCCCCAGGGACGCTCTGGTTCACGATTGGCCCCCGGGTCTCCTTTACGCCTTTCCTCCCTTTCCCCTGATTGCAAAGTTTCTGCAGAAAGCCAACAACCTGCAAAGGACGATTATCCTCATTGCCCCATTCTGGCCTCGTCAAATCTGGTTTCCCTTTCTTCTGGCACACCGCTGGGAACCCTGGATCCTGGACCGAGCCGGATCTACTGACCCACTCGTCAGGGGCTCCCCACCCGCTACTTTCCCTCAGACTAGCAGCTTGGCTGCTCCGCTTCACTTAGCCAGGTCTGATCTTCTTTCGCCTGCAGTTCAGAATATACTAGTGGCTTCTCATAAAGCTTCCATACAAAGACTTACACTAGTAAATGGAAGCGTTTTGTGCACTGGGCAAATACACAGCAATTGGACCCTGTGATAGCTCCTTTGAATAAGATCTTGGAGTTTTTGACCGAGTTGTTCCACCAAGGAGCTTCTCCTGCCACTTTGAGAGTGCAATTGGCTGCCATTTCGAACTTTCATGTGGAAGAATGTGGGGCTCCTATTATGGCTCACAGACTTTGTAAGGCCTTTCTGAAAGGATCTTTCCATATTAGACCACCAGTTAGAACTCCTACATCACCTTGGAACTTGAACCTTCTATTATCTCAGCTGATGCTACCACCGTTTGAACCAGCCTCTTCCTGTCCTTTGAAATATTTGTCATGGAAGACCCTCTTTTTGGTGGCCATTACATCGGCCAGGCGGGTGTCGGAGCTTCAGGCTCTTTCCATTAAACACCCTTATTTGATCTTTCACTCTGATGGAGTATCTCTTCGCACTAATCCGTCCTTTCTCCCCAAAGTTTGCTCCGTTAATAACATTAATCAATCCATTGAGCTCCCTACCTTTTTCAAAAACCACTCCAATAAGTTGGAATATATGTTACACAAGTTGGATGTTCATAGACCACTTAGATTTTACTTGGATAGAACAAAGGATCACAGAAAGACAAACCAGCTTTTTATAGCCTTTGCAGACAGCAGGAAAGGTATGGCAGTTACTAAACGAACCCTTTCCAAATGGCTATCTGATTGCATTATTTTTGTTTATGCTGCTTCGGAACAAACTTTACCTGTCAAGCCCAAGGGGCACTCTACAAGATCAGTATCTACATCCCTGGCTCATGCAGCTCGCCTACCATTAGACACTATTTGTGCAGCTGCCACTTGGTCTAAACCACATACATTCATTTCTCATTACAAGGTAGACAGGGTTTCTAGGGACAGGGCAACCTTTGGTTCCACTGTGCTTAAGAACGTTCTCCCGTGAGTTCCTCAGGAACATGGAGCTAGGGACGCTACCCAGGTGTAAGAACAAACGGCGAGATTGAACACTCTCACATTTAGAAGTTATGTCCTTACCATAATGTTCCATGTGGAGTGTTCATCTCGCCTTTGTTCTTACATTCCCACCCTCAGGAAGAACGTCCAGTTTGGTGTCTGATTTGGTTTCTCCTGCTTCTGCCTTAAGCAGTTGTTGTATATATGTATATATATATATATATATATATATATATATATATATATATATATATATATGTTTTTCAGCTATGTTGTTCTTGGCATGAATGTGTTGTTCTCTCTGTTGACTTCTGGTTTGCTTGCAAACTAGATCTGAGGTAAAGGCAGAGGGGGATTGTGGGATTTAGGCTGGTCTCGAGCTTCTTCTCGATGCAGAGCTTGCCAAGCGGCCAACGCGGAGCCGAGGATCAGCTCCGAACCCAGGTGTAAGAACAAACGGCGAGATGAACACTCCACATGGAACGTTATGGTAAGGACATAACTTCTAATTCTAGGAAACGCCTTAGGACTTTCCTTAAGAAGCCTCAGCACAGGCCCTTAGCTATTCCTCCTGTACTTGATGTTCTGGATGATTTGTATTCTGACTGTAGTGCTACCCCTGATTCTCTTCCTCCTGCTCCAGCCAAGCCAGACAGGTATTACAGGGTCCCAGAAACTCATTCCCATTTATTCAGGGCCCATACTGCTGATTTGGAAACTATTTCACAGGGGCCTAAAGGAGTTTCAGCCTCCACCTCAAAAAATCCTTTGCCCTCCAACAGGGAAGCTAGGTCATTAGAGAGATGGGGCAAAAAGGTTTACACATCCACAACCTTATCTATGAGAGCTTTAAATTGCCTTTTTCATATGTTGCAATATCAGGATTATCTGTTAGAAGATTTACAAAAAACATTAGCCACTCCTGATCCTTTAGACAGGAAGACTTTACAGGAAGCTGTACATAATACTCAGCAAGTAAGCAATCACTTCCTGCAGTGTGGATATGATGCACTGGAAGCTTCATGTAGGGCAGCTATGACAGGGGCAGTCATTAGACATGCTTGGTTAAAAGATCAACCTCTACCAGATCATGTAAAAGCAAAACTTCTGGATGCACCTTTGGAAAAGAACAAGCTTTTTGGTGCAAATGCTAAGGATGTGTTAAAGACCATCGAAGAAAAAGCAAAATCAGTTCAGACTGTGAAAGATTTCCTCCAGGTTCAACCACCCAGATTCAGTAGGAATTGGCCTTCAAAAATCTGGTCCTTTCCTAATCCAGAAAAGTTTCAAAGGGGTAAGAACAGACGTGGCCGAGGAAGAGGCCAATACAGAGGCCCTTTCAGGGGACGACAATGGCAGCCAGGAAACCAAAGAAGTGACGCAGGGGGTTCACCTGCCCCACAACCACAATCTCAATGACTTTCCTCTACTACCGCCTACCAGGGAACAACTAGAAGCTCCCTTGGGCGGGAAATTATCTCTGTTTGCAGAAAACTGGCACAGACTGACAAAGGACAAATGGATTTTGGACATTATAGACCGAGGGTACAGGTTTCATTTTCATACCTTACCAAGAAAACAAGGCATGCCAAACCTACCACAAAATCAGAGGGTAGAGGCTATCAAGCAAATCACTCTGCTACTCAAATGAAAGCAATAGAAAGAGTTCCACAACAAGAACAAGACCAGGGGTTTTACTCAAGACTGTTCCTTGTTCCAAGAAAAGAATCTCAATGGAGACCAATACTGGACTTGTCCGCATTAAACACCTTTCTCATAGTACCAAAGTTCAAAATGCTGACTCTACAGCAACTCCTTCCCATGCTGGGCAAGGGGTCATGGCTGATTACTCAGGACCTCAAGGAGGCATACCTGCATGTCCCTATCAGACACAGCTGCAGAAGATACCTCAGATTTCTTGCAGGGCCAGAGCATTATCAATTCTCAGCATTGCCATTTGGCTTATCTACTGCCCAGAGTATTTACAAAATGCCTGGCTTCAGTAATTGCTCATTGCAGGCTCCAGGGTATACAAATTTACCCGTACCTGGACGACTGCCTCATACAAGCGGACGACAAATTGATGTTGACAAAAAGCCTGGATTATGTCATACGATTACTTCAACCTCTGGGATACACAGTCAACTTCCAAAAGTCAAGACTGCAGCCATCCCAGCAAATAATCTTCTTAGGAGCCAAACTAGACACAGCCTCTCAGATGGCTTACCTGACAGAAGACAAGCAAGAGAAGTTAACTCATTACTTCAAAGGTTTAGCAAAACTCACCCAGATGACTGCAAGGAGATTCCTACAGGCCCTGGGTTACATGGCATCCTGAATTCTCCTGGTTCCATTAGCAAGACTACACATGAGAAAGCTTCAGTGGTACCTAAAAAGCATTTGGTCTCAACACAGCAGCAACTTGGAGACAATCATACCACTCATTCCATGCCTACAAAAGGAATTCCTATGGTGGGCCTCTGTGAGCCAGGCAAACACAGGTATGTCATTCAAAAAACCACAGATAACACAGACCATGACTACAGATGCCTCAGACCTTGGATGGGGGGGCGCACATGGAAGGCAGGTGTATACAAGGACAATGGTCTCCAAAGGAAACACATCTGCATATAAACCAAAAGGAAATGCTGGCAGTAATGCATGCCATCGAGGCTTTTCAACACCAACTCCAGCAAGGCCATTTAATGATACGGACAGACAACACCACTGTGATGTGGTACATAAACAAGCAGGGGGGCACCCACTCTTACCCCCTTTGCAGACTGACAATGCAGCTTTGGGAGAAATCACTGAACCTAAACATCCAGTTACAATCCCAGTTTGTTCCAGGAAAAGACAATGTGTTGGAGGACAGACTAAGCAGGAATTTCACAGATCCACACGAGTGGAGGTTACATCCGAAGGCCTTCAGACAACTCACTTCGACATGGGGCAAGCCAGAAGTGGACCTATTTGCCTCTCAACTCAACCATCTTCTACCAAAATTTTGCACAAGGACATACCATCCAAAAGCTTGGAAAATAGATGCCCTCTCATTCAACTGGAACTCCCTAGCAAACTATGCATTCCCACCTCTGCCACTGATGACCTCAGTATTACTAAAGATCAAAGCAGAGAAGCCCAAGGGAATCATAATAGCTCCGGACTGGCCAAGACAACACTGGTACCCATTACTACGGAGCATATGCCACACCAGGAGGTGGGCCCTCCCCCAGTGGCCTCTACTTTTGACTCAACACAATTTCGAAACACTGCATCCAAATCTTCTGACACTGCAGCTAACAGCCTGGGAGATCCCATAAATAACTTCAGCTTATCTCTCTCCAAGGAAGTTCAGCAGATACTAACAGAGGCTCGAAGACCATCCACCAGAAAGGTTTACTTAGCAAAGTGGAAAAGATTCAGCAATTGGAATACCAGCAAGGGACATGATGCATCATTGTTGAGCATCCCACTCATCTTGGAATATTTGGCAGATATGTTAAAGAACGGCCTCTCATATTCTTCCATAAAGATGCATGCATCTGCTATTTCAGCTAGATACAACACTGATCCTCCTGTTTTTTCTCACCCCTTACTAAGGCAATTCCTCAGGGGAATCAAGAACATTAAGCTGCCAAGAAAGGCCCCAGTGCCAGCCTGGGACCTCAATTTTGTCTTAGAAAAACTGACTCTACCTCCATTTGAGCCAGCAGCTTCAGTTGACTTGCAATTTCTCTCATGGAAGACAGCTTTCCTGTTGGCAATTACATCAGCAAGAAGGGTTTCGGAGCTTCAGGCCCTAATGGCAATACCACCCTTTATCATTTTTCATAGAGACAGGGTTTCATTAAGGACCAACCCTACTTTTATGCCAAAGGTGGTTTCTAGGGTTTCTTTAAATCAAGCCATTCATCTGCCTGCTTTCTTCCCCAATCCTGAGAATAAGGGGAAAGACTGTTGCATACCTTGGACATTCACAGACAACTTGATACTACCTGGACAGAACCAAGGCCAGTAGGAAGTCTGAACAACTTTTTGTAGCTTACGCCCTGCAGTCCAAGGAAAAGCAATTTCAAAACAGACTATTTCTAAATGGATTGGACATTGCATCAGATTCTGTTATTCCTTTCATGGAAAGACTGTTCCAGCCATTGTCAGACCACATTCCACCAGAGCTACAGCCACCTCTACAGCATTCTTAAGAGGGGTGCCTACCAAGGACATTCTAGAAGCTGCTACATGGAGCTCCGTGCATACATTCTCCAAACACTACAATCTCCCTCTATACTCCAGATCCAGAGCAGGCTTTGCTTCGGCAGTCCTGCAGGGTTTGATTGCCACTCCATCTCTTTCCTAGAGCATTCCTCCTCCCCCAGCTAAGCTATGGTATTCTACCCATATGTTATGACTGCAGTTGCATTCTTGAAGGACATAGTACAGTTTTGTACCTACCATAAATGTAGATGTCCGATAGACATGCAACTGCAGTCGGATTTTCCCTCCCTCTATGCCTAGGGACCATTTCTATCCCTGTTACTCTTAGCTGGGGATATCTGTTATGGTGTATTTGTTTTATTGCTCATTTATTTGTTTGGAATCCTGTTTTTGTCTTCCAATTTGATTACAGCCATCCTTGGAGGGCACCTGGCATCTGGGGCAAGAAACACTGAAGAAACTGGCGTCGGCTGATGCTTATGTACTCCAGCCACTCTGACATCGGAGAGAAATGCGACATCAGGCGACGTCGGACCCAGACTTTGGAATCCGGCCGACCGAGGGCTGCCTGAGGCAGGACAACCCACATGTTATGACTGCAGTTGCATGTCTATCGGACATCTACATTTATGGTAGGTACAAAACTGTACTTTTTGATTCTTTGGAGGCCTCCTGCAGGGCCGCAGTTATGGGTTCTGTAATTAGAAGGCATGCTTGGTTAAAGGAACAAAATCTGTCTGATCATGTTAAAGTTAAATTACTAGATGCACCTTTACAACATGATACTTTGGTGTTAAAGAAAATGGAGGACAAAGCTAAATTTATGCAAACTGTCAAAGATTTTTTACAAGTACAGCCACCTAGGTTTAGTAGACACTGGCCTACAAAAAAATTGGTCCTTTCCTATGTCAGACAGACCTCAAAGGGGCAGACCCAGACGCCCTAGGAGCAGATCCCAGGCGCAAGGTTCTTACATGCCCAAGCAATGGGGTGCTTCTACCTCCAAAGCTGGAGAAGATAGATCATAAACGTACAGAAAACCATCTCAATGACTTCCCCCTGCCTGCACCAAGCACTTATCTTCTGGCAAGTACCCTTAGGGGAAAAATTAGCTCTTTTTGCTCAAAACTGGCACATCATAACGCAGGACAAGTGGGTTCTAAACATATTGTCACAAGGCTACAAGTTCCATTTCCATACTCTGCCAAAGGCAAACGGCTGGCCAGATCTGCCAAAAAATCAATGGGCAGAGGCACAAAAACAAGTCTCCTCCCTCATGGACATGGGGGCCATTCAACAAGTACCAGAGCAAGAGCAGAGACAAGGTTTTTATTCAAGACTGTACTTGGTACTCAGAAAGGACAAGGCCTGGAGGCTGATACTGGACCTATCTATTCTGAACACTTTCCTGGATATTCCAAAATTCAAAATGTTGACTTTGCAGCAGCTTCTGCCCATGCTGGGCAAGAATGCTTGATTTGTGACTTTAGACCTAAAAGAGGCATACCTGCATGTTCCAGACAACCATGCAGAAGATACCTAAGATTCGAGGCAGGTTCAATGCATTACCAATTCTCTGCACTGCCCTTTGGCTTATCTACTACGCCCAGGGTCTTTACAAAGTGCCTGGCACCAGTAATTGCATTCTGCAGACAAAGAGGAATACAAATATATCCTTACTTGGACGACTGTCTCATTCAAGCAGAGAACAAGGACATTCTTCTTCAACATCTGGCATTTGTGAAAAGACTTCTAACATGCCTAGGGTACACATTCAGCAAAAAGAAATCAAAACTAGTACCCTCACAAGAGATTACATTCCTGGGTACAAGCTTGAATACAACTGCCCAGATGACTTCTCACGCCAGACAAAGGCAACTGACTACCTGTTACAAAGTGTTGGCAACAAAGACCCAGTTATCTGCAAGATAAATTCTGCAGGCTTTGGGCTTCATGGCATCCTGCATCCTACTAATTCCATATGCAAGACTGCATATGAGGAAACTTCAATGGTACCTAAAAAGTGTTTGGACTCAACATTGCCACAGCCTGGAAACGGTCATTGCTCTCATTCCCTGCCTGCAACAGGAGTTTCGATGGTGGGCAAAGGCTTGTCACCAGAACAAGGGACAGCCATTCACATTACCTCCAGCCAGGCAGACACTAACAACAGATGCATCAGACTATGCCTGGGGAGCCCACATGCAGGAAGATGCATTCAGGGAACATGGTCCTCAAACCAAATGCATCTACATATCAATCAAAAAGAGATGCTAGCAGTTCAAAATGCACTGACAGCCTTAAAGGACCTACTTCATCTGGGACAGCTACTGATAGACAACACCATGGTCATGTGGTATATAAACAAGCAGGGGGGCACACATTCTTACCCCCTTTGCAGACTAGCCATGACCTTGTGGGACACAGCTTTGACTTACCAAGTAAATCTGCAGGCACAATTCCTGCCAGGAAAGGAAAATACTCTGGCAGACGAACTAAGCAGAAACCTCATGGATCCCCATGAGTGGAAACTGGATCCACAAGTCTTCAGCATGATAACAAGGAAATGGGGATGCCCGGACATAGATCTGTTTTCCTCCCCTCTCAATTACCAACTAAAAAGATTCTGCACAAGGACTTTTCACAGACAAGCATGGAAAGTGGATGCCCTATCTTTCAGCTGGAAAAACCTATCAGTATATGCCTTTCCTCCACTGCCTTTCCTCCCCAAGGTGCTCCTAAAGGTCAGGCAGGAGAAGCCAAAGATGATACTGATTGCCCCAGACTGTCAATGCCAGTACTGGTATCCAATACTAAGTAACTTATCTCTGTATCCAGCTTGGACCTTACCTCAAATACCTAGACTACTGTCCCAGCAAAACAATCAGATCCTGCACAGCCAACTCAGGACATTAAACTTAGGCCTAGTACTAGAAAGTCTTATGCTGGAAAATGGATGAGATTCTGTGCCTGGAACCAGGCACAAGGAACTGATACAGCGGTACCAAATATTCCTCCGATTTTGCAATACTTAACTGAGATGCTGGACAAAGGCCTATCTTTTTCATCAATTAAAATTCATGCCTCTGCCATTTCGGCTCATTACAATACAGAGCCACCACTTTTTTCTCATCCTTTATTAAGGCAGTACCTCAGAGGAGCCAAAAATTTAAGGCCCCCAAGGAGACTATCAATACCTGCATGGGACCTCAACTATGTCTTGGAAAAACTCACCCTACCTCCTTTTGAGCCAGCCGCTACTGCTGACATGAAGTTTTTCTTGGAAAACAGCACTGCTCTTAGCAATTACTTCTGCAAGACGAGTTTCAGAGCTACAGGCACTCATGGCTGTGGAACCTTTCATAATTTTTCATCCAGACAGGGTCTCCCTGAGGACAAACCCAACATTTATGCCTATAGTAGTGTCCAGTGTGGCGCCTAACCCAAGCCATCCATCTGCCTACCTTTTACCCAAATCCACAGAACAAGGGGGAGATTTCTGCATTCTTTGGACATGCACAGCTTAGATTCTACTTGGACAGAACCAAAGCTTTCAGGAAGACAGAGCAATTACTAGTGGCATATGCTGCAGGATCACAAGGAAAGCCTGTCTCAAAGCAGACTATTTCTAAGTGGTTATGACACTGCATTAGTTTCTGCTACTTACACCGTGGCAAGCCAGTGCCTAAGGGAGTTAGGCCTCATTCCACCAGAGCTGCAGCCACCTCAGCAGCCTTTCTCAGGGGAATACCAACCAGATACATTTTAGAGGCGGCTACTTGGAGTTCAGTGCACACCTTTACAAAGCATTATCTGCCAATCTACTCTAAATCCAGGGCAGGCTTTGCCACTGCAGTTCTGCAGGGCCTCTTAGCTGCTCCTACTGCTGTCTAGTTCCAGCCTCCCAACCATAGCTTTGGGACTTTACCCAAATGTAATGACTGCAACAGTGAAACACTAAGAACATAGTGCAGTTGTGTACACTTACCATAAATGTAGGTGTTTGCGTGTATTCACTGTTGCAGTCCAGGTTACCCACCCACCTTCCCCCTTTTTTCTTTTGGATCTTATCTTTCCTTCTCTGATTTATACTACCTATGTGGTGTATTTGCTTATCGATGAAGGTAAAATTTATATTGGTGTATTTATATAAAGTTTGGCTACCCTTTTGGGGGGCACCTGACATCTGGGGCAAGAAAAACTAAATAAAATGCCGTTGGCTGCTACTTTAATACCCCTGACGACCTGACGTCAGGGAAGGAGCTACAGCAGCCGACGCAGGACCCAAGACTTTGGAATTCAGGCTGGCTGAGGGCAACCTGCCAGCAGGTTTACCCAAATGTAATGACTGCAACAGTGAATACACTCTAACATCTACATTTATGGTAAGTGTACACAACTGTACTTTTGATTCACAGGCCTCTATTAAGACCCATTCGATGGAACCCGTGGATGTCTCTACCTTGGATGGGTCCAGAGCTGTTGTGCAGGCACCGGCTTCAGAGGGTGTATTCAGGCCTACAGACTTGCATATTAAACCGACGCCTCCTTCTTTACTTAGGCCTAAATCTCGATCCATGCTTAGAAAAACGATGCCCAGGCCACATGCTCGCGCCTTTATGCCTAAAAAAACAAATGATAAGGATGGCTGAATATCTAATGACTCTAATCAGGGGTAGCCAACCTTCCCCTTCTAAGAGGCCTAGGACTGAAGTTGATTATGAATCCTCTGATCAGGATTCTGTTCTTTCTGATTCTTCTGATGATCTGGATTTGCCCTTATCTAGTTTTGAAGATTCTGATGCAGAGGACTCCATTCCCTCTGCTTCCCCTCCTGAGGAATTTTCTTTTGGGGAAACCTTACATACTCTAAGGGAGCATTTCCACTGGGAAAGACAGGATTTTGCTGATTCAAAAAAAGAGGCTTAAGGGTTTTCTTCTCCTACCTCAGCATAGGCCTTTAGCTATTCCTCCTGTACTAGACATTGTTGATGCTTTTTCGGAATCTAGTTTGGCCCCTGATTCCCCGCCTCCTGCTCCCAGAAAACCTGACACACACTACAGGGTCCCTGAGTCCCACAAGTTCCTTTTTAAAAATCCTATTGCAGATCCAGAGACTATTTCACAGGGGCCCAAGGGCGTTAAGGCCTCTACTGCTAAAAATCCTACCCCTTCTGATAGAGACTCCAGGGTGCTGGATAGATGCAGTAAGGAGGTCTACACTTCTGCAGCCTTGGCCTTTAGGGCTTTAAACTGCCAATTTCATATGTTAAAGTATCAGCAACATGTTGTTGGACTGCTTAAACAGAACATGATGTTGATTCCTGACTGTGTGGAAAATAAAGAATTACAGGATTTAATGCATTCTGCTGAGCAAGTTGGAAAACATACTTTGCAATGTGGTTTTGATTCATTAGAGGCCTCTTGCAGGGCTGCTGTTACTGGGTATGTGCTCAGATGGCATGCTTGGCTTAAGGAGCAATCTTTGCCTGATCATGTTAAAGCAAAATTGTTGGATGCTCCTTTAAATCAGGACCGTCTGTTTGGCAACCAGGCTGAGGAAGTTCTTAAAAAAAAATGGAAGATAAAGCTAAATCTATGCAAACTGTGAAAGATTTTTTACAATTTCAGCCTCCTAGATTTAGTAGCACTGGCCCTCTAAGAAATGGTCCTTTCCAGCCCCTTCCAGGTCTTCTCAAGCCAAACCCAGACACAGCAAAAACACCCAGGTTTTATGTCCCTGGGGGGACACAGAACTAAGCAGTGGGGTGGCCTCTACTTTCAAATCTGGGAATAATAAGACTCCCCCCTATGGTAAACTGTCTCAATGGCTACCTTTTAAAATTTCCAAGCACTTATCAACTGACTACCCCTTTGGGGGGAAAGACTGCTCTTCATGCAAAGAATTGGGAACTCATTACTCAAGACAAATGGGTTTTAAATAGTGTCCCAGGGATACAGATTTCACTTCCACACGTTGCCAACACCAAGCGGGTGGCTGGACCTACCCCCAAATCAGTGGGCAGAGGCCCAAAAACAAGTACTTTCTCTCAAGTATGGGGGCTATTCAACTGGTACCAGAAGAGGAAAAGGGACAAGGTTTCTACTCGAGACTTTTCCTGGTACCCAGAAAAGACAATTCATAGCGTCCTATCCTGTACCTGTCTACACTAAACACCTTTTTGGAGATTCCAAAATTCAAGATGCTGACTCTTCATCATTTACTTCCAGTGCAGGGCAAAGATGCCTGGTTGGCAACAATAGATTTAAAAGAAGCATACCTACACATCTTAATCGGGGAATCTTGCAGAAGATAGCTACGCTTCAAAACAAGCTACATGCACTATCAGTTCTCTGCACTGCCCTTTGGCTTACCTACAGCGCCCAGGGTATTCACAAAGTGCCTAGCTCCAGTTATTGCATTTTGCAGGCAAAGAAATATTCAGATATACCCATACCTGGACGTTTGTCTAATTCAGGCAGAAAACCAGGATATACATTTGAATCATCTGGCCTTTGTACAAAGGGTTCTAACTTGTCTGGGGTACACCATAAACGAAAAGAAATCACACCTGGTACCCTGTCAACAAATTATATTTCTGAGAGCAAGCTTGAATACAACTTCCCAAATGGCTTTCCTCATGCCAGAGAAACAAATTCATTTAACAACCTTCTTCAAACAAGTGGCCACAAAAAACATGCTATCTGCAAGACAAATACTGCAAGCCTTGGGGTTCATGGCCTCCTGCATTCTTCTAATTCCATATGCAAGATTGCATACGAGGAAACTACAGTGGTGTCTAAAAAGCCTAGGTGTTAACATTCTCAAGACCTAGAAGCAATGATTCCTGTCATTCCTTGCCTATGCCTAGAGTTCCTTTGGTGGGCAGAGGCCTGCCACCAAAACAAGGGACTACCATTCACACCACCCCCTGCCATCCAAACCCTAACAGGCACATCAGACTATGCATGGAGGGGGGGTTCACCTGGCAGGGAAGTGCATTCAGGGCAAATGGAACCCAAGTCAAATGCACCTGCATATCAATCAAAAAGAAATGTTAGCTGTACAGAATGCTCTGACAGCCTTCAAGGACCACATTCTTCCAGGACAGCTAATGGTAAAGACGAGCACCACCACTGTTGTGTGGTACATAAACAAGCAGGAGGGTACACATTCCTACCCCCTCTGCAGACTAGCCATGGCATTGTGGAACACAGCCCTGAGCTACCAAGTGCACCTACAAGCTCAATTCCTGCCAGGAAAATTAAATACAGTGGCAGACAGACTAAGCAGAAAACTCATGGACCCACATGAGTGGAAACTGGAACCAAGGATTTTCAACATGTTGACAAGCAAATGGGGGAGCTCAGATGTAGACCTGTTTGCCTGTCCCCAGAACTACCAATTGGACAAATTTTGCACAAGGACTCCCCACAAGCCTGGAAAGTGGATGTTCTGTCCTTCAGCTGGTAAAACCTATCAGTCTATGCCTTCCCCCCTCTGCCTCTGCTTTCCAAAGTACTACTAAAAATCAAACAAGACAAACCAAGGATGATTTTAATTGCTCCAGACTGGCTGCGCCAACACTGGTACCCCCTCCTGCGCAGTGTGTCATGGTCATCTCCATGGCACCTGCCTCAGAATCCTTCCCTGCTGTCTCAGTAGGAGAACCAGATTCTGCTTTCCAAAGTACTACTAAAAATCAAACAAGACAAACCAAGGATGATTTTAATTGCTCCAGACTGGCTGCGCCAACACTGGTACCCCCTCCTGCGCAGTGTGTCACGGTCATCCCCATGGCACCTGCCTCAGAATCCTTCCCTGCTGTCTCAGTAGGAGAACCAGATTCTGCACCCTCAGCTATCTAACACTGAACCTTGCAGCCTGGTTAATTACTTAATCTCTCCTTTACCATCCCTCAGCAGACCTGTGATGGATATAATCTTAGAGGCAAGGAGGCCTAGTACTAGAAAATCTTATGCTGAAAAATGGAAAATTCTGTGCCTGGAACTAATCTCAAGGGATGAGCACAGCAGTGCCCAATTTACCTCAGATTTTACAATACTTAACTGAGATGCTTCACAAGGGCCTATCTTTTTCCTAAATTAAAATCCACGCCTCAGCCATTTCAGCTCATTACAACACAGAATCTCCCCTCTTCTCTCATCCAGTGCTCAAGCAGTTCCTCAGAGGGGCCAAAAATTTGAGACCACCCAGGAGAGCTCCAACCCCTGTCTTGGGACCTTAACTTTATCTGGGAGAAACTCGCTCTACCTCCTTTCGAGCCAGCTGCTACTGCAGACTTAAAATTTCTTTCTTGGAAAACAGCTTTCCTTTTAGCAATCACTTCAGCTCTAATGGTATCTGAATTACTGACCCTTATGGCAGTGGAGCCTTTCATCATCTTTCATGCGGACAGGGTGTCCCTCAGAACCAATCCATCCTTTATGCCCAAGGTAGTATCCAGTGCGGCTCTTAATCAGTCCATTCATTTGCCATCCTTCTTTCCCAATCTACAGAATAAAGGGGAATGGACACTGCATTCCTTAGATGTGTACAGACAACTTAGATTCTACCTGGACAGGACTAAACCTTAAAGGAAATCTGAACAACTGCTGGCGGCATTTGCTGCAGGGGCAGAGGGGGGAAGGCTATTTCAAAGCAAACCATTTCTAAATGGATAAGCCATTGCATTAATTTCTGCTATAAGCACCATGGAAAACCTATCCCCCAGGGGATCAGACGTCACTCCACCAGGGCTGCATCTACCTCTACAGCCTTTCTCAGAGGCGTCCCTACCAGGGACATCCTAGAAGCTGCTACCTGGAGTTCTGTACATACTTTCACCAAGCATTATCATTTGCCAATTTTCTCTAAATCCAGAGCTGGCTTTGCCACTGCATTTTTGCAGGGCCTTATAGCTGGCCCTAATGCTATCTAAATTCCTCCTCCCAACCATAGCTTTGAGAATCTACCCAAATGTAATGACTGCAACAGTGAAACATGAAGAACATAGTACAGTTGTGTACACTTACCATAAATGTAGATGTTCGAGTGTATAAACTGTTGCAGTCCTGGATACCCTCCCTCCAGCCCCCTAACGTCTTTTGACTATACCTCTACTTTCCTTTACTATGTTTAAAAGCCTTTTTGGTGTATTTGCTTTTTTGTCGGAGGTATATCTTTGTACTTTTATATTTAATTGCTTCCCATTAGGGGGGCACCTGACATCTGGGGCAAGAAAAACTGATGTAATGGCATCGGCTGCATGTTTTATACCCCTGACGTCATGGAAGAAGGGACAGCAACTGACGCAGGACCCAAGACTTTGTTAATCAGGCCGACTGAGGGCTACCTGCAAGCAGATAACTCAAATGTAATGACTGCAACAGTGAATACACTCGAACATCTACATTTATGGTAAGTGTACACAACTGTACTTTATGTATACCTTTGTATCACATTACAGATTGGACATGCAGACCAAATCACTTTCTTCTTTTAGTTCTACTGTTCTCAGGAATGTCCCTCCTTTGCCACCCAGTTGCTCTGCAGCTTGGGAGTCTATCTCAGAGGTTGAATTGGATACAGAAGTTATGTACTTACCATAACATGTTCTCATTTTCATCTGGCTCAACATCCATCCTTCCCTTCCTGCATTTTCACTGACTGCTTCTGGTGACTGGATGAACCTCATCTGAGACCCTGTCTGTAAAAATTTCTATTTTGCACCTTACTGTTGGTATTAATATGTTCCCCAACAGTGACATCTAGATGTTTTTTCAGTCATAGGATGGACATGATATTTAGGGATGTCAGCAAACTTTGTGAGGTACTGTAGTGGAGAGGAGGGAATTATGGGTAGGGGCAGAGTCAGAGCCTCTGAACCCACAGCTTTATAAAAGGCACTGAGGTCAGATCCAGTCTGATCAGACAACCCAACAGTTGAACCAGACAAAAATGAGAACACGGCTCTCTCGTTACGGTAAGTAAATAATTTGTGTTTTCAGGCAAAACGTAATGTGATTTTTTTTGTGTGAAAAAGTGGTTTTTAAAGACTCCAGATTTGTATCTGTGTTTGCTGCTTGTTTTCCCCAGGAAAGAAACACCATTTTCTGCTTGAGCATGAAGTTAAACTTCTGGTTCCACAATCAGTCCTCCTTCCAGCTACAAAAAGACAAAGTTAAGCAAACAGCCTTTTCCACCAAAGCAGGGTAGTAGTTTGCCTCAGCCACAGGTGGGGGTGACTCTGCTGTGGCAGTAGCTTGCTCCTCAGACCACTTACCCCAGATCATTCTTGTGTAGCACCTACAGCCGCTATGGACCCAGGCTTAGCCACGCTCTGTCTGACTGTTGGAAGGTCCCCTCAGTGAAGAAGGGAATTGAGACTGTAGTAAGTCTTGGGAGAGGGAACAGCAAAGGCTTCCCTGTTTGGTCAGAATGTTGTACCCATACCTGAGAAAGCTGCTGTTGCCATTAACACTACTGGCCCTATTTTCCCTGTCAAAAAGTAACAGAAAAAATAAGAGTCACAAGAAAAACATTGCCATTCATCTCTAACAGCATCTGCTTATTCATTACAAGCTCATCTCAGAGCATCACTGTAGCACTGTAGAAGAAACCAAATGTCTACCCATAAAACAAAGATCTAACCTACTTTTAGGACTACTCCAGCTCCACACACTTACTCCCTTTGCAGCTAGACTTCATGAAAAAAACTCCTAATTCAACCTGAGACAATACTCAAACCTCATCAACTCTCATTACCCCTAGAACCAAACTCCACATAACTGCACGTGCTCTGTAACACCAACTCTCACTACCTCTAGAACCAAACCCCACAGCACTGCACATGCTCTGTCAGACCAACTCTCATTACCCCTCAAACCAAACTCCATGGAACTGCACATGCTCTGTCACACCAACTCTCATTACCCCTCAAACCAAACTCCATGGAACTGCACATGCTGTGTCACACCAACTCTCATTACACCTCGAGCCAAACTCCATGGAACTGCACATGCTCTGTAACACCAACTCTCATTACCCCTCGAGCCAAACACCATGGAACTGCACATGCTCTGTAACACCAACTCTCATTACCCCTAGAACCAAACTCCATGGAACTGCACATGCTCTGTAACACCAACTCTCATTAGCCCTAGAACCAAACTCCATGGAACTGCACATGCTCTGTAACACCAACTCTCATTACCCCTAGAACCAAACTCCATGGAACTGCACATGCTCTGTCACACCAACTCTCATTACCCCTCAAACCAAACTCCATGGAACTGCACATGCTCTGTAACACCAACTCTCATTACTCCTAGACCTAAACTCCATGGAACTGCACATGCTTTCTCCTCTTAGGCACCTGGTCTTTGGCAAGCCCTCCCCTTCAACATTAACGAAATCAAGACTTATTCCAAATTCAGAATGCAGCTCGAAAAGCACTTCAAGCCAGATCCTCCTGCTTCAGCACAAGACATCATCTAACCTGTCTTCCTTCTGAGTCTCTTCTCCTCTCTCAATATACACTGAAGATTGACTCACTTTAATGTATATATTGGACATTACACTCTGTACATTGCACGTTGCTTGTTCATTAGAATGTATAGAGACAGTTTTTCCTATGTAATTAGTCTGAACCCTTCTGTTATTGCTTACATTTCTGTATTTTTTTTATTTGTAAAATGTTTTGCATTTCACCCTGGCTGAGCCTGAAATTGGTCAATACTGATCAGTGCACAACCCTGGTATAAAAAGTTGTATATAAAATAAACCTGTTATCCTTGGGCAGTAGTTTACTGGGTTTGGTTTGGCTTGGGGCTTAATTCAGGCTATTGATCCTCCTCCTGATGTGGTTTCTGGTAAAATAGAGAGGGATACCTGTTTTCCTGAAGAGATTTCAAGATTCTGAACCTGAACAGGAAAGTGAAGGGGAGGGTGGGGCAGTACAGGGTTTTCTCCTCAGTTTTTTGATTCAGACTCTTAAGGAGAACTACATTTCTGTTTCTCACTGTACGGGGTTTACTTTGAGATGGTTTCCAGAATGCAGCAGTGTTTTCAATGGTGGACCTCAGAAGTTTTAGTCCCTCAGAAAATACTGAGAGCCGTTACAGAAGGAATTTCCAGAAATTTCACCCATTCTTTCAGCTGTGGAGAATGTGTTTTACTGCCTGCAGTTTTCCTGATAGTCAGCAGGCTGCTCCTAAAAAGCCAGAATGTGTAAAGTTCTTGAATCTTTAAGATGTCCTTCAAGAATGCAACTGCAGTCATAACATATGGGTTTTCCTGCCTCAGGCAGCCCTCGGTCGGCCGAATTCCAAAGTCTGGGTCCGGCGTCGGCTGGTGTCGCCTCCTCTCCGACGTCAGAACGGCTGGAGTATAAAGGCATCGGCCGACGCCATCTTCTTCAGTCTTTCTTGCCGCGGTGCCCGAAGCAGAAGCAGTTCGCAAGTGCCGGTCGGTCAGCTCCTGTGTTTTCAATACCGAAGTCATCTAAAAGCCAGGTACCCCGTTGGGGAACATTTTTTCTTGCCTCAGCCGATGTCAGAACAAATTGAGAAAGTTAATAATTGTTTGTCTTGTGGTAAACAAATACCTCATAAGGACTTTCATTCTTTTTGCCTTCCTTGCCTGGGCCCAGACCACGATGTCTCGGCCTGTGCTGCCTGTGCTTGCTTTAATAAGCGCACTCTCAGGCGCCGGGCAGAATTTGCTGAAGACGTTTTCGGTGATTCTTTTGCTTATATCATGCCGTCGGATCAACCGACAACTCAATCTTCCAGAAAACGTAAGGACCGGGACCGACATCCTCGGCCCGCGTCCTCCACCGATACTCCTCCTAAACCCTCCGCGAGTGCTTCGGTCCCTTCGGAAGTGATAATCCAACCGCTCCAGGCCGACGACACAGCGGTAACTCATCCTTCGGTCTCGGAGTCCACTCCGGTGCCAGTTGTTGACTTTCCTCCAGAAACCGAGGTTCTGGATCTACCCGACACCATTCCTGTGGACAAGGTTACACCAGCACGTGGGGCAGCTAGGCCTCCTGTATCCATGTCCATCAAGGCCTTTGCACGTGCTAAGGCCACCAGCCATGCCAAGGCCCATCCTAAACCTACTGCTCAGGGCCCCTCTTCTGACGAACAGATCATGTCTCTGGCTGCAGATCTAATTTCTCTTATTAGGGGGTCTCAGCCTCATCCAGACAGAGGTTCTCAGCCGCCTGCAGAGAAAAGGCCCAGAACTGAGCAGGCCGATAACCTCTCTTCAGATGAAGCCTCTGGGGATTCTGAGCATTCTGATACCCAAGAAGAATCCTTCCAGGCCTATGAGGACTCTGATGCTGAGGAATCAATTCCCTCTGCCTCTCCTCCAGAGGATTTTTCGTTCGGTGAAGTCCTACACTCCATGAGGGAGCATTTTAAATGGCAGGGCCAGGAATTCTCTGACTCCAGGAAAAGGCTACTGCCTTCCTCAAGCTTCCCCAGCACAGGCCTTTAGCTATCCCTCCAGTTATGGATGTCCTGGATGATGTTTTCTCCAACTCCAGTGCTAACTCTGATTCTCTCCCTCCTGCTCCTGTCAAGCCTGACAGATATTATAGGGTCCCTGACACACACAAGCATCTCTTTAAGGCCCATTCTGTGGATCTAGAAACAATTTCACAGGGCCCCAAGGGAGTGGCTACTTCCACTGCCAAGAATCCACTGCCAGCGGATAAGGAAGCTAGATCCCTGGAGAGATGGGGTAAAAAAGTTTATACCTCCACCACCCTGGCTATGAGGTCACTTAACTGCCTTTTTCATATGTTTCAGTACCAGGATTTTTTACTGGATGACTTACAGAAAAAGCTAGCCTTCCCTGAGTTTACTGATTTTAAGGCATTGCAGGATCTAGTACATAACACTCAGCAGGTTAACAATCATTTTCTTCAGTGTGGTTATGATGCATTGGAGGCTTCATGTAGGGCAGCTATGACTTGGGCTGTTATACGTAGACATGTTTGGTTAAAAGAACAGCCACTGCCAGACCATGTTAAAGTAAAGTTACTTGATGCACCTTTAGAAAAACAGAAGCTTTTTGGTGCTAATGCACAAGATGTGTTGAAGTCCAATGAGGAAAAAGCGAAATCAGTACAGACAGTCAAGGATTTCCTCCAGGTTCAGCCACCCAGATTCAGCAGGAATTGGCCTTCAAAGAATTGGTCCTTTCCAGACTCTGACAAGTTTCAAAGGGGAAAAAACAGGCGTGGCCGAGGTAGAGGGCAATACCGAGGATCCTACAGGGGCCGCCAGTGGCAACCACCAAATCAAAGAAGTGGCACAGGCAGCCCAGCTGCACCACAAGTACAACCACAATGACTTGACTTTCATACCGCCTACAAAGGCTCAAAGAGAAGCACCCTTTGGCGGAAAATTATCCTTATTCTCAAAAAACTGGCATATCTTAACCAAGGACAACTGGATTCTGGATTTAATAGACAAAGGTTACAGGTTCCACTTCCATACTTTACCAATAAGACAAGGCATGCCAAACCTGCCACATCATCAAAGGGCAGAGGCACTCATTCAAGTTTCAAAGCTGTTAAATAGAAAAGCAATAGAAAAGGTCCCTCCTCAGGAACAAGGCCAGGGATTTTATTCAAGACTGTTCCTTGTTCCAAGAAAAGAAAACAAATGGAGGCCTATACTGGACTTGTCTACTCTAAATACTTATCTCATTGTGCCAAAGTTCAAAATGCTGACGTTGCAGCAACTCCTTCCCATGCTGGGCAAGGGGTCTTGGCTGGTCACTCTGGACCTCAAGGAGGCATACCTGCATGTCCCAATCAGACAAAGCTGCAGAAGATACCTCAGATTTCTTGCAGGAACAGAGCATTATCAATTCTCAGCATTGCCGTTTGGCTTATCTACTGCGCCCAGAGTGTTCACGAAATGCCTGGCATCAGTAGTGGCACACTGCAGACTCCAGGGGATTCAAATATACCCCTACCTGGATGACTGCCTCATACAAGCAGACAACAAACAAACCTTGATTGCAAACTTGGACTATGTCATTCAATTACTACAGGCCTTGGGATGCACAGTCAACATTCAGAAATCAAGACTTCTGCCATCCCAACAAATTATTTTCCTAGGAGCCAAACTGGACACAAAAACACAAATGGCTTATCTCACAGAGGAAAAACAACAGCAGTTACCAGAGTACTTCAAAGGCCTAGCAAAGTTCTCCCAGCTGACTGCGAGGAAAATCCTGCAGGCCCTGGGGTTCATGGCATCTTGCATTCTTCTGATACCTTTGGCAAGACTTCATATGAGAAAGCTGCAGTGGTACTTAAAAAGCTTATGGTCCCAACACAGCCAAAGCCTAGAGGACGTAATCCCACTCATTCCATGTCTGCAAAGAGAATTTCTGTGGTGGGCTCAAGCAAGTCAGTTAAACAAAGGCATGTCTTTCAACAAACCTCAAGCAGGTCAAATGATTACAACAGACGCCTCAGACCATGGATGGGGGGGGCGCACATGGAAGGCAGATGCATTCAAGGTCAATGGACACCAAGGGAAAGGCATCTGCACATAAACCAAAAAGAGATGTTGGCAGTGATGCATGCAATCGAGAATTTCAAAAAATCACTTCAACAAGGACATTTACTAATAAGGACAGACAACACCACTGTGATGTGGTATATAAACAAGCAGGGAGGCACTCATTCTTATCCCCTCTGCAGACTAACAATGATTCTCTGGGAAAAATCCCTAAGTCTGAAGATACATTTGCAATCCCAGTTTGTGCCAGGCAAGGACAATGTTCTGGCGGACAAGCTGAGCAGGAATTTCTTGGATCCACACGAATGGATGCTGCATCCTCACATTTTCTCACAAATAACAAGGACATGGGGAAGACTGGACATAGATCTCTTTGCTTCTCACATGAATCATCACCTGGAAAAGTTCTGTACAAGGACCCACCATCCTCTAGCCTGGAAAACGGATGCTCTCTCCTTCAGCTGGAATTCCCTAACAATTTATGCATTCCCTCCTCTACCACTGCTGACCAAGGTGATACTGAAGATCAAAGAAGAACAACCAACAGGCATTTTGATAGCTCCAGACTGGCCAAGGCAGCACTGGTACCCATTGCTGTTGAGCATAACTCGGACCAAGCCGTGGCCTCTGCCCCTATGGCCTCTGCTTCTAACACGGCACAATTACAGGACTGTTCATCAAAACCTGAAAACATTGCATCTGACAGCCTGGAGGTTACCATAACTCCTTCCAATATCTCTCTTTCCAAAAAAGTTCAAGAGATCTTACTGGAAGCACGCAGACCTTCCACCAGAAAAACCTATTCAGCCAAGTGGAAGAGATTCAGCATTTGGAATGCTAACAAGGGGTCAGGATACAACAGTATTGAGTATACCTCAGATATTGGAATACTTGGCAGAAATGTTTCATACTGGTCTCTCATATTCTTCCATAAAGATTCATGCCTCAGCAATCTCAGCAAAATACAATTGTGATCCACCTGTGTTTTCACATCCTTTGCTAAGACAGTTCCTAAGAGGGATAAAGAATATCAAACCCCCCAGGAAACCGCCAGTACCTGCATGGGACCTCAATTTCGTCTTGGAAAAATTAACTCTTCCTCCCTTTGAACCAGCAGCAGCAACTTCAGAAATGCAATTTCTCTCATGGAAAATGGTTTTCCTATTGGCTATCACATCAGCAAGAAGAGTCTTGGAGATACAGGCACTCATGGCAGTACCTCCTTTTCTCATTTTTCATCAGGACAGAGTCTAAGAACCAATCCTTCATTCATGCCAAAAGTAATTTCCAGGGTGTGTCTAAATCAAGCCATTCACCTGCCTACTTTCTTCCCCATTCCTCAAAACAGGTGGGAAGCACTGCTGCATACTTTGGACATACACAGGCAACTACGCTACTACTTGGACAGAACTAAGGCCACCAGAAAGTCTGACCAACTGTTTGTAACCTATGCTGCTGGAGTACAAGGAAAAGCAATCTCCAAACAAACAATTTCCAAATGGATTGGACACTGCATCAGATTCTGCTATTCTTTTCATGGAAAAGGTGTGCCAGACAATATTAGGCCATACTCCACCAGAGCTATAGCCACATCCACAGCTTTCCTAAGAGGAGTGGCTACAAAGGACATTCTAGAGGCTGCTACATGGAGCTCTGTGCATACATTTTCCAAGCAGTACAACCTGCCTTTATACTCCAGATCCCGAGCAGGCTTTGCTTTGGCAGTCCTGCAGGCCATTTTAGCTACACCATCACTTTCTTAGTTCCAACCTCCCCCAGATTGGCTATGGTATTCAACCCATATGTTATGACTGCAGTTGCATTCTTGAAGGACATAGTACAGTTTTGTACCTACCATAAATGTAGATGTCCGATAGATATGCAACTGCAGTCGGATTTTCCCACCCTCCTACCCCTCTGCAACCTTCTTTATGGGTCCACTACCCCTATTCCTGTTAGCTGTGGGGTACCTCCTATGGTGTATATGTTTATTACTGTTGTGCATGTCTGGAATTGTTTATCCATTCACCAAATTTAGCCTTCCTAGGAGGGCACCTGGCATCTGGGGCAAGAAACACTGAAGAAGATGGCGTCGGCCGATTCCTTTATACTCCAGCCGTTCTGACGTCGGAGAGGAGGCGACACCAGCCGACGCCGGACCCAGACTTTGGAATTCGGCCGACCGAGGGCTGCCTGAGGCAGGACAACCCATATGTTATGACTGCAGTTGCATATCTATCGGACATCTACATTTATGGTAGGTACAAAACTGTACTTTTTTGTCAACACTTCCCACACCTTAACCCAGCTGCTATAGCTTTTAGTTAGTCATACTGCCACTGAGCATCCTGTTCGTTGTGATAAGGATGTAAAGATGATTACGGTTGAGGAAAAGTGTGTATGCTTCTGTAACTTGGATTTTCAGAATTTTGAATTGTCACTCATATGTTTGTTCTGAGTGAATGTGAAAGTATCAGAAATGTTTTGCCTAAAGTTTCTTGTGAGGAAACATCTGCTTTAAATTAGTTTCTTCAGTGTAAAAGTCCTTACTCTTTGTAGTGTGTGTATGACTGTATTGATACATCCAGGGATGTCCTTCAAGAATGCAACTGCAGTCATAACATATGGGTTGTCCTGCCTCAGCAGCCCTCGGTCGGCCGGATTCCAAAGTCTGGGTCCGATGTCGGCTGATGTCGCATTTCTCTCCGTCTGAGCGGCTGGAGTATATAAGCATCAGCCCACGCCATCTTCTTCAGTCTTTCTTGCCGCGTGATGCCCGAAGCAGAAGCAGTTCGCAAGTGCCGGTCGGTCAGCTCCTGTATTCTTCGAATCCGAAGTCATCAGAAAAGCTAAGTACCCCGTCGGGGACCTTTTCTTGCCTCAGCCGATGTCAGAAATTACTGAAAAAGTAAATAATTGTTTGTCTTGTGGTAAACAAATACCTCATAAGGATTTCCACTCTTACTGCCTCCCTTGCCTTGGCCCAGACCACGACGTCTCGGCCTGTGCCGCCTGTGCTTGCTTTAACAAGCGCACTCTCAGGCGTCTGGCGGAGTTCGCTGAAGACTTTTTCGGCGATAAATTTGATTATACGATGCCGTCAGAACAACCGACAACGCAGACTCCTAAGAAACTAAAAGACCGGGACCGACATCCTCGGCCCGCGTCTTCCACCGACACCACGCCAAAATTAACCGCGAGTGCTCCAGTTCCCTCTGAGGCGGTTATTTCACAGCTCCGAACCGAAGACACCGCATTACCGATTCCTCCGATACCGGAGCCAACTCCGACGCCAGTTATTGACTTTCCTCCGGATACTGAAACAGAGGAAATGCCCGAGACCATTGCTGTAGATAAGGTCACTCCTGCACGTGGAGCGGCTAGGCCTCCCATGTCCATGTCTATCAAGGCCTACACGCGTGCCAAGGCAGCCAGCAAGTCCAAGCATCTTTCTGCGAAGACCTTACCTCAGCCTACTCCTGAAACTCAGATCATGGCTATGGCCGCAGATTTAATTTCCCTGATTAGAGGTTCCCAGGCCCATCCTGAGAGAGGATCCCAGACTCCTCCTGATAAGAGGCCCAGGGTTGAACCCCCTGACCCTCTTCCCACAGATGAAGATTCTGAGGACTCTGTTCACTCCGAAAGCCAGGAAGAGCCCTTCCAGACCTATGAGGATTCAGATGCAGAGGATTCTATCCCCTCTGCTTCTCCTCCAGAGGATATGTCTTTTGGGGAAGTTCTGCATTCCATGAGGGAGCATTTTAAGTGGCAAGGCCAGGAATATTCAGATTCCAGAAAGCGCCTTCGAACCTTCCTTATTATGTTCATGGTTTTGACATCCTCTGGGAGGTTCTGAGATTTTTAATTCTCCTTGCAGAGGTTGTCAAAATGTGTGATGAAACGGGTAAATTGATGCATGGAATCTGTTTTTTTTTTTCAGCCCTCCTTTTCCAAGTTTTCTAAGAGATTCTCTAATCCCTCATCCAAAATGCTGGTAAACGGACATTTAAGAACAAATGACAGGAGGGTTCCAAAAAGAATTCAGGAAAACCCCCCCAAAGAAAAAAAAAAGGGTAGTCCACCAAAGTAACAGGGGGTTGGTTTACTGGTAAGGTGTTTACTTCAGTCATAAGGTGAAAGGTTTGATTCCACCTTTGAAAGGAAAATTGGCTAGGCTTAAAATGTCACACACGGGCTGCTAACCTAGTACTTCCCAATGACCCTATATCAGAATGACTGTTTAAAAGACCTTGTTCCCCCCTCCCACCTTGTCAGTCTCTCTTCCCTTCCTAAAACTTGGAATCTCTACTTTTTTCTTTGACAGTAGGTAGTCAGACAAATGGGTTCTGAAGATAATTCATCAAGTTTACAGTTGGCAGTGGGAGGAAAATCCCTCCTCTTCAAGGGGTAATTTCTCGTCCAACAGACCAAACTCTTATTTTTAGTGTCCTTCAACGCATATGCTGTCCCAGGGAGTGATAGAACCAGTGCTTCCTTCCCCCAAGTTGGGAAAAGGGTGTTATTCAAGGATGGTTTTAGTGCCAGAGAGAGAACACGCTTGGAGTTATGGATCTTTCTTTCCAAAACCTAATTTTGATAGTCCCCAAGTTCAAAATGATGTCACTCCACAATCTGTTACCTCCTCTTCTTCATTCAAGTTTGCTGGTAACACTAGATTAAAAAAATGCTTATCACATCCCTTTTCATCCAGACTCCAGTGATTTTTTTGAGGTATTGTGTGTATGGATCATATCAGATGTTCTTCGTGTTTCACTGTTGCAGTCATCACACTTGGGTTATCTGCCTGCAGGTAGCCCTCAGTCGGCCTGAATACCAGAGTCTTGGGATTTCTGCTTCGGATGCTGTTGCTTCGTCCATGATGTCAGGTCGTCAGGGGTATAAAACATGCAGCAGATGCTATTGCATCAGTTTTTCTTGCCGCACGGGAGCCAGAAGCAGTTCGCAAGTGCCAGTCGGCCTCTACCTGAAATTTTCGTTTTTCGAGTTTCAAATCTGAAGTCTTCTAAAGCTAAGTACCCCATTGGGGATCCTTTTTTCTTCCTCTAACCGATGTCTGCCTGTGGAAAGCAAATACCTGACAGAGATTTTCATTCTTACTGCGTAACCTGTTTAGGCCCAGACCACGACGTCCCTCGCTGTTGGTTTTGTGCATAGTTTAACACCCGAGCCATTCATCGTCGGGCTATCTTTGTTTCAATTCTTTTGCTGTCGTTCTCCATATTCCGAAATGGCTTTGATAAGCCATCCAACTACCGATCTTCTGAAAAAAACGAAAGGATAAAGACAGACCGTAGAGGTCCAGAACTGCCGACGACGCTTCCATTAAGCTAGTCGACAGTCCGCTGGTACTCAGTGAGGCACCTTCGCAGCCCCTGATACTTGCTTCTACAGATTCGCAGGCCTCTACTGAGACCCATTCCGAGTCCGGCATGCCGTGATATGCTTCTTCGACTATGGAACCTGCGGATGTCTCTACCTTGGATGGGTCCGGAGCTGCTGTGCAGGCACCGGCTTCTGAGGGTGTAGTCAGACCTTCCGATGTTCGTATTAAACAGACTACTTTGTTTCTGACTAAAACTACTGAGTTTCTCAGGCCCAGAGTTCGCACTACGCCTAAGAAGCCAATGACCAAAGTGCATTCCAACTCCCATGCCACAGAAACAAATGCTTAGAATGGCTGAAGACCTTGTTACTTTAATTAGGGGAAGCCAGCCTTCTCCCTCTAAAAGACAAATAAATGATTTCCCTGCTTATTCTGCAGACCATGAGTCCAATGACTGTGACCCCTCTGATTACCAGGACGTACCCTTATCTATGAGGATTCAGATGCAGAGGATTCCATTCCCTCTGCCTACCCTCCAGAGGACTTTTCTTTCGGTGAAACCTTGCATACCCTCAGAGAGCATTTCTGCTGGGAATGCCAGGACTACCCACAGTAGCTATACCCTGGGAATGCCAGGACTACCCACAGTAGCTATACCCCCTGTCCTGGATATTGTAGATGTCTGTATGGAATCCAGTCTTACCCCTGATACTTTACCACCAGCTCTTAGAAAGCCTGACAGGTATTACAGAGTACCTGACTCTCACAAATTTCTCTCTCAAAATCCCACTGCAGACCCAGAGACCATTTCCCAGGGACCTAAAGGTATTAAGTCTGCTACAGCCAAAAACCCTACCCCTTCGGACAGGGATTCTAGGGCTTTAGACGGATGGGGTAAGAAGGTATATACCTCTGCAACTCTTGCCACTAGGGCTTTAAATTGCCATTTTCACATGTTGAAGTACCAGCAGCATATTATGGAACTAATTAAACAAAAAATGTTGTTGATTCCTGATTGCGCAGAAAATAAAACTTTACAATAGTTAATGCATTCTGCAAACCAAGTTGATAAACATACTTTGCAGTGTGGTTTTGATGCCTTAGAAACATCTTGCAGGGCTGCTGTCACTGGGTCTGTTCTGAGAAGGCATGCTTGGCTGAAGGAACAAATCTTGCCAGAACAATGTCAAAGCAAAATTACTAGATGCTCCATTAAACCAAGAATGTTTGTTTGGCACAAAAGCAGAAGTTATTCTTAAAAAGCTGGAGGAAAAAACTAAATCTATGCAAACTGTTAAAGATTTCTTACAGGTACAGCCACCTAGATTCAGTAGATATTGGCCTTCTAAAAACTGGTCCTTTCCAGTCTCTCCAGTCCTTTTCAGTCCAAACCCAGGGGCAACAGACCACAAAGACTACAGTCTCAGGGGGGTCTATATGTATTGTCACAACTGACAATATCGAATCTGATATTGGCACAATAATATTGAAAGCGAAGAATATCTGCCAGGTAAACGGAAATCTCTGTAGGGGGAGATTTCAGTTTACCTCAATGTAGTGCAGTCTCAGAGTTGGTATATTTAAGTAGGGGGGGGGGTGCCTATGCCCTTTAGTTTTATTTATTTATTTTTATCCTAGTTTTATATTGTACTGTATCAATCAATTGTGTTCGACAGTTATTGCTTTGATGCAGTAAAATTTCGACTTGGTAATATAAACGTGTCTCAGGGTATGCATAGCTCTAAACAATGGAGTGCTCCCACCTCAAAAGCAAGGAGTGTTAAGCCACCCCATATGGAAAAAGTTCACAATGACATGTCTTTCATCCTTTCCAGCCATGCCAAGTACTTGCATCCCTAGGAGGAAAACTTGCCCTGCATGCAAAAAACTGGGAGAACATTACCCAGGACCACTGGGTTTTAAACATTGTATCCCAGAATACAGATTCTATTTCCACTCACTGCCAACCCCAAGCGGGTTGCCAGACCTTCCTCCAAACCAGTGGGCAGAGGCCCAAAAGCAAGTACTTTTTCTCCTCAGTATCAGGGCTATTCACCCTGTTCCAACAGAGCAAAGGGGACAGGGTTTCTACACCAGACTGTTCTTGGTGCCCAGATAAGAGAACTCTTGGTGCCCTATCTTGGATCTGTCAGTTCTCAACACCTTTCTGGTGGTACCAAAATTCAATGCTTACACTCCAACAGCTGCTTCCTATGCTAGCCAAGGACTCCTGGCTGGTCACCCTAGACTTAAAAGAAGCTTATCTGCACATCCTCATAAGGGAATCTTGCAGAAAATGTCTACGTTTCAGAGCAGGCTCTATGCACTATCAGTTCTCTGCACTTCCCTTTGGCTTATTTATTGCAACCAGGGTATTCACAAACTGCCTGGCTCCAGCCATTGCACACTGCAGGCAGAGAAATATTTAAATTTACCCATACTTGGACTTTTGCCGGATTCAGGCAGACAGTCAGGAATTGCCTACTTCAGCACCTGACGTTTGTAAAAAGACTCCTAACTTCTCTGAGGTATACCATCAACCAAAAAAAATCACATCTGGTACCTAGCCAAAAGATTGTCTTCTTGGGAGCAAGTTTAAACACAACTTCAAAATGATATTCTTCACTCCAGAAAAGCAGGTTTATTTGACAAATTACTTCAAACTACTGACCACCAAAACCCAGCTATCTGCAAGAAAAATACTGCAAGCCTTCAGGTTCATGGCCTTATGTATTCTCCTAATTCCATATGCAAGACTGCATAGGAGGAAACTTCAATAGTACTTAAAAGTCTCTGGTGTCAACATTCTTGGGACCTGGAAACAGTGATTCCAATCATTCCTTGCCTAAGGACAGAGGCTTGCAACCACAACTAAGAGACTCCCTTTCACTCAACCCCTTGCCACCCAAACCCTGACAACAGACTATGCATGGGGGGCTCACATGGCCGGCAAATGCATTCAAAGCAAATGGAGCCCAGAACAAATTCACCTACATATCAATCAAAAAGACATGTTAGCTGTACAGAATGCACTGGCAGCCTTCAAATACCTTATCCTTCCAGGACAACTCTTGATAAAGAGAGACAATACCACAGTTATGTGTTACATAAGTGGGGGGGGACTGATTCCTACCCACTCTGCAGGTTAGCCATGGCTCTGTGGAACACAGCCTTGAGAAATCAAGTGAACCTGTAAGCTCAATTCCTGCCAGGCAAGCAAAATTCAATGGCAGACGACTTGAGCAGAAATCTACTGGACCCACATGAGTTTAAACTGGATCCCAACTCATTCAAACTTCTAATCCACAGGTGGGGACATCAGAGGTGTACCTATTTGCCCCCCCCCAAAAAAAAAAACATAAATTGAGCAAAATTTGCAACAGAACTCCCCACAGCCAAGCATGGAAAGTGGATGGCCTGTCCTTTACATGGGAAAACCTCTCAATTTATGCCTTTCCCCCTCTGCCCCTCCTCTCAAACGTACTTCTCAAGATCAAACAGAACAGGCCAAGTACAATCCTTATTGCACCAGACTGGCCACACCAGCACTGGTAGCCACTCCTACACAGTCTGACAGCAGTGCCACCCTGGCACCTACATCTAACCCCCTCTCTGCTGTCCCAGCAGGAGGGACAGATTTTGCATACTCAGCTGCAAACCTTGAACCCGGCAGCCTGGCTTACTCCCTGAATACATCACCAGCAACCCTCAGCAAGCAGGTGCTGGATGCCATCCTTGAGGCCAGGAGGCCTAGTATTAGGAAATCCTATTCAGAAAAGTGGAAAAGATACTGTTCTTGGAGCCAGTCTCAAGGAAAGGAGACAGCCATGCCCACCTTACCTCAAATCCTAGATTATCTAGCAGAGCTGCTCCACAAAGGCCTATCCTTCTCATCAATTAAGATTCATGCCTCTGCCATTTCAGCTCATTACAATACTGAGACACCCCTCTTCTCTCACCCTCTGATCAAACAGTTCCTGAAAGAAGCTAAAATTTTAAGACCCCCAAGGAGAGCTCCCACTCCTGCCTGGGACCTTCTCTTTGTACTAGAGAAGCTCACTCTTCCCCCTTTTGAGCCTGCTACTACAGCAGAGTTAAAATTCCTCTCTTGGAAAACAGCCTTATTTCTAGCCATCACTTCAGCAAGAAGAGCGTCTGAGTTACAGGCCCTTATGGCAGTGGAACCCTTGATTATCTTACATGCGGACAGGGTTTCCCTCAGGACTAACCCATCATTTATGCCCAAGGTAGTATCCAGTATTGCTTTAAACCAATCCATCCATTTACCAACCTTTTTTCCTAATCCTCAGAATAAAGGGGAAAGGATTCTGCACTCCTTGGATGTGCACTGACAGCTTGGGGTTCTACCTTGACAGGACTAAACCTTTCAGAAAATCTGACAAGCTGCTATTCAGCTTTGCTATAGGGGTAGAGGGCAAGGCCATTTCAAAGCAAACCATTTCCAAATGGATAGCACACTGCATTCATTTGTGCTACAAACACCATGGAAAACCTATCCCACAGGGGGTCAAAACTCATTCCACTAGGACTACCTCAGCTTCTACAGCATTTCTCTGGGGAGTCCCTACCAGGGGCATCCTGGAAGCTGCAACCTGGAGTTCTGTACACAGCTTCACCAAGCATTACCACTTGCCTGTCTTTTCTAAATCCAGAGCTGGATTTGCCACAGCAGTCTTACAAGACCTGCTCACCAGCCCTAGTACTTCTTGACTGCCTCCACCTTTCCTCAGCTTTGGGAATCAACCCAAGTGTGATGAGTGCAACAGTGAAACACGAAGAACATAGTACAGTTGTGTACACTTACCATAACTGTAGATGTTCGAGTGTATTCACTGTTGCAGTCCTGGTTACCCTCCCTCCAGCCCCCTAACTTCTCTATGCTTTACTTTTACTCTTTTTGGCCATATTTTATGGCCATGGTATTTACTTTTTACTGGGGGTGTTCTACATCATGTAATCACTTCCTATTTTGGGGGCTGCTGATATCTGGGGCAAGAAAAACTGATGTAATGGCATCGGCTGCATGTTTTATACCACTGACGACCTGACGTCATGGAAGAGGCGACAGCATCCGATGCAGAAATCCCAAGACTGGTATTCGGGCTGACTGAGGGCTACTTGCAGGCAGATAACCCAAGTGTGATGACTGCAACAGTGAATACACTCGAACATCTACATTTATGGTAAGTGTACACAACTGTACTTTCTCTGCCTTACCCTTTGTATGATCCACTTTACCAAGAGTGTTCACAGAATGTCTAGCTCCAGTTATAGCTTATTGCAAGCTAAAGGGGATTCACATTTTTCAAAATTTAGATGACTTTATCTTTGCAGTGTGTTTTAAGCGTTAGGAAATCTCACTTGAGTGAGAGATCTCTTACACAAGTTGGGATTCCAAGAGGACGTTCAAAAATCTTTTTTGACTCCCTTGTACAGGATTGTATTCCTAGACCCCTCAGTTCAAAGAGTTTTTCTTCGGCAGGAAAAAAAAAGTAGATTTATATCTACATTTATTTCTAAGGTATTTTACTCTGACTTTGGTCAGTGCGAGGGAATACCTCAGGATTTTGGGTCTCATGTCATATGATTCTCATGACACCCAGGGCGAGACTCCACATGAGAGAAATACTGTGGTATCTGAAATCTCTTTGGTCCCAGCACCAACATCCTTTCTTTTCATATCTCAGATCTAGGGGTGTTCAGAAGAGAAGTCACTTAGCAGAGACAAATTTCCCCAAGTGCAGGTCTTCCCTTATCCCTCCGTGCTCCGAAGCAGTCACCACAGGCACCTCATACTTTGCTTGGGGAGCAGTTTCAGGATAGATAAAAGTGCAGGGTGTGTGGAACACCAAGGACAGACTCATGCACACAAAAATAAAAGATGTTTGCCCTGATTAAGGTACTCGCATCATTCATTCATCTTTGATCCCTTGGACCTTTTCAGATTGTTAGACAATACCACAGTCATGTGATACATCAATAAGCAAGACAGAACCAGGTTGTGTACCTATTTTGCAGACTAACCATGTTAGCCTGAGTTATAGCTTCACAGCCGAATCTGTCTGCAGGCATCTTACTGTACATTTCATTAAAGCAAAACTGAGGCAGACCAGCTGAGCAGGACAAGAGCAGACCCTCATGAATAGATATTAAATCAAGGGGTCTTCCAAAAATTATCTATCTGTGGGGAGTTCCTCAAGTTAGACCCCTTTTCTTCGACTCTGAACAATCAGCTTCCAAGATTCTGCTCCAGGACTCCACCCATGCATGAAGGCCTGGAAGAGCAATACTTTTTCCTTGTATTTGGACAGGAATGTTCCTGTATTGTTTTCCACCCTTTCGACACCTATCTAGGGTACTTCTGAAGATTCAGAAGGAATCCCCCAAGATCATTGTGGTGATTCCATTCTGGCTCGGGCAACAATGTTTCTTCTTTCTTTTGGAAGTGGCCAGGGTAATGCTACAGGCTTCCTCACATAATGAATGTACTCGCATAAGATCAGAGGTGTTAGATATACCCCAACCCTATTCAACTTCCCCTGACTGCCTGAACGATAGTGTCTTAATTCCCTTTAGGCAACCGTTTACTGAGGATGTGCAGTAGGCACTGACTGAGGCAAGAAAGCCGCTACTATGAGATCATGTGTTAACAAATGGAAAAGGTTTTCTAGTTGGTGCCAGCAGCATAACCAGCACCAATTTAGGGGGAGTTGTTCTCTGGTTTTGCAATGTCTGTGTGAACTACTTTCATATAGCCTTTTTCTCTTCTATTAAGGTTCATTTATCAGCCGTTTCAGTGTGCCTGCCCATGGATCCTCCTCCTTTAAATGCAGTCTCGCGTCAAAATTTTCTTGAAGGGGGTTTTGCATAAGAGGCAACCAAATAAATTGGTGGCCTTTCCTTGGGATCTTAATTTTGTGTTTGAAAAGCTAACACTTTCTCCATTTGAACCAGCTGACCTGGCTTTGGTTGTCTTGTTGAACAGCAAGTCTTCCAGCTGCATTGCCCACAGCATATAGCTTGTGTATTTGTTGCTGACTTCCAGCTGCATTGCCCACAGCATATAGCTTGTGTATTTGTTGCTGGCTTCCAGCTGCATTGTCCCACAATATATAGCTCATGTATTTGTTGCTGGCTTCCAGCTGCATTGTCCCACAATATATAGCTCATGTATTTGTTGCTGACTTCCAGCTGCATTGTCCCACAATATATAGCTCATGTATTTGTTGCTGGCTTCCAGCTGCATTGTCCCACAATATATAGCTCATGTATTTGTTGCTGACTTCCAGCTGCATTGTCTTGCAGTATATAGCTCATGTATTTGTTGCTGACTTCCAGCTGCATTGTCCCACAATATATAGCTCATGTATTTGTTGCTGGCTTCCAGATGCATTGTCTTGCAGTATATAGCTCATGTATTTGTTGCTGGCTTCCAGCTGCATTGTCCCACAATATATAGCTCATGTATTTGTTGCTGACTTCCAGCTGCATTGTCCCACAATATATAGCTCATGTATTTGTTGCTGGCTTCCAGATGCATTGTCTTGCAGTATATAGCTCATGTATTTGTTGCTGGCTTCCAGATGCATTGTCTTGCAGTATATAGCTCATGTGTATTTGTTGCTGGCTTCCAGCTGCATTGTCCCGCAGCATATAGCTCATGTATTTGTTGGGTTCCAGCTGCATTGTCCCGTAGTATATAGCTTGTGTATTTGTTGCTGGCTTCCAGCTGCATTGTCCTGCAGTGTATAGCTCATATGTTTGTTGATGGCTTCCACCTGCATTGTCCCACAGTATATAGTTTGTGTATTTGTTGCTGGCTTCCAACTGCATTTTCCCGCAGTATATAGCTGATATATTTGTTGCTGGCTTCCAGCTGCATTGTCTTGCACTATATAGTTTGTGTATTTGTTGCTGGCTTCCACCTGCATTGTCCCACAGCATATAGCTTGTGCATTTGTTGCTGGCTTCCAGCTGCATTGTCCCACAGTATATAGCTCCTGTATTTGTTGCTGGCTTCCAGCTGCATTGTCCCGCAGCATATAGCTCGTATATTTGTCGCTGGCTTCCAGCTGCATTGTCCCGCAGTATGTAGCTCATGTATTTGTTGCTAGCTTCCAGCTGCATTGTCCCACAGCATATAGCTTGTGTATTTGTTGCTGGCTTTCCAGCTGCATTGTCCCACAGTATATAGCTCCTGTATTTGTTGCTGGCTTCCAGCTGCATTGACCTGCAGCATATAGCTCATGTATTTGTTGCTGGCTTCCAACTGCATTGTCCCGCAGTATGTAGCTCATGTATTTGTTGCTAGCTTCCAGCTGCATTGTCCCACAGCATATAGCTTGTGTATTTGTTGCTGGCTTTCCAGCTGCATTGTCCCACAGTATATAGCTCCTGTATTTGTTGCTGGCTTCCAGCTGCATTGACCTGCAGCATATAGCTCATGTATTTGTTGCTGGCTTCCAACTGCATTGTCCCGCAGTATGTAGCTCATGTATTTGTTGCTGGCCTCCAGCTGCATTGTCCCGCAGTAATATAGCTCACGTATTTGTTGCTGGCTTTCAGCTGCATTGTCCCGCAGTAATATAGCTCACGTATTTGTTGCTGGCTTCCAGCTGCATTGTCTTACAACATATAGCTCGTGCATTTGCAGCTGGCTTCTAGCTGCATTGTCCCGCAGCATATAGCTAGTGTATTTTTTGCTGGCTTCCAGCTGCAATGTCCCGCAGCATGTAGCTCGTGTATTTGTTGCTGGCTTCCAGCTGCATTGTCCCGCAGCATGTAGCTCGTGTATTTGTTGCTGGCTTCCAGCTGCATTGTCCCGCAGTATGTAGCTCATGTATTTGTTGCTGGCTCCAGCTAACATGGAAGTTTGACCAGTCTCTAAATTTACCCTCACTGAGGTTGCACTGTCTCAGACTAATAGACAAACTTTTACCTGCAAAAGCAAATCACATCAGTGTCTTTTGATGGTATATCAGCTCTGGATTAAAGTCTTTGTAGTGGTAATTGACCCTTACATAATTTATTGGGTTTTGGTTGAGCATAGCCTAGGCAGTCACAGTTCCTGTGAGTTTGCCCCATTGAGTGTAGAAATAGTCTGTAACTTCAGTCATACCTGAATGTTAGTGGTTGGATACTTACTTTGGGGGTTGGGGTGGGGCCTGTCTCAGTTAACAGGCTTGCTTGCTTGCATTTCTGTAGTCTTCAGGATTTTGCAGAGCAAAATCTCTAGTTGCAAGCTTTGTTGCTGCCCAGTTTTGTAAACTGGTATTGATGCAGGTTAAATTTGTTCAGAACAGCACTAGTTTGTTACATTCGTTTCTCAGACAGAAATAGAAGCAAGTGCTGCATCTGTTTCCATTACTCTACAACCATAGCTTGCTACATACCTCTCAACTTCTTATCATAGGAAATCTGGGCAAAAGGGAAAAAATTGGGGGTGAGGCAAATGCCTAAAAATGGGGACACACTTTAAATATTACTCTTATAAACTTAGAAAGTTGTGGAATAATGCGTTTTGCTTTGGCATGCATTTTCTAAAGGATAATAGTCTGAATCTCAGGCTGTCATTATTTAAAGTCTTCTCTCCTCAGTGAATTTCCAGAAAAACGTACTTGTTTTGAGGAAAAGACTTAATACGAGACAAACCTGCACAGCTGAGAGGTATGGCTTGCTGGCTGTTTGCACTGAGGCTTGTGTAAAAGGTAGTTATTTCTGCAGTGATTCAGTCTAGTTAGTTATTATGATGTCAGCATTTGAGACACCTCTGTATACATTTACTTATACACATAAGGGCATCTCTGTTTCTTTTAATTCAGGAGTGACGTTAGATTCATCTGGCATTTCGGTTTCTTCTCCTTCCACACCTCTAACGAGCTTTACTGCGAATATGGCTGGAAGTCAAGTACTTTTACAAGGTCCTCCTCCTGTTGGCACCCCAAGCTTTAGCAGACAGCACTTCTCACCTCACCCCTGGACAAGTGTTTCAAACACATGTATGTATACCGCACGTCTGTTTCAAACACATGTATGTATGTATACTGCATGTCTGTTACACAGCACTTGAAAGAAACTACTGTAGTGCAAAGTTACAATAGCAGAGCTGACAGGATATGCAAGTTTTCACTATTTTTTACTTCTAGCCTTCATTTCAGGTTTTGATTATGGATTAGTCTTGGTAATTATGTTTTGATGCCATGTTAAACTTATTGTACAACTTAAAAACTTGATTTAGTGTTGCCTCTGAGCCTGGGTCACCACTGGGAAGGTCCACCTACCCAGATACCAAACAGTAAAACAAAAAATAAATAGAAGAGTTTTCTGCTCCAGGGCAGCAGTTATTCTTGTATATGTACATCTTTTATTTTTAGTGAAACATTGTAGGAGGTTTTTTTTTTTGTCTGACTCAGTTGTGCAGGGGGAGGGATCATTGCAAATTTTTCAGAAATTCTGATGTCCAAAAAAGTTTGACCCGCTATCTAGGAGGTACCCAAATAGACTGCCCTTTTTTTGATGTACATTTTAGTACCATCCAAAGTTCAGCATTATTTTTATGATTTAGAGTTTGGTTGTAAGTTTAACAGAACTCTCTAAGGCTTCCATCTTTAAATGCTTTATATGCCAGTTTTCCCCGAATAAAATTAATGCCAAATAGAATAAAACTGAAGTTAATGCCAAATATGTTAGTATGTCTTAGTCTTTCACCATATTCCAAAATGCTGAAGAGCGAATGTTAGTGAAGTTTCCCTGCACCAGTTGCAGTGCTTTTATTTCAGCTAGGATGTATACACAGATGGCAGAGCTGTAATCGAGAGTTGGACATGTCATTCCTTTAAACAGATTCTGTAGTATCCTTGGATATTGTGAATCTGTTGCAATTGGCCAGCTTTATAAGGAAGCATTAGGACTGCCCAGCCCTGTAAATGTTCCCAGTATGCTGTAATCCTTCCAAATCCCATAATGCTTCACATCAGGCCACTTCTTGAGATCTTTGTTGCTGCATTTTGCTGGTCAGTGGATCCCTTAATGGCCATGGGCTGCTAGAGTTTTTGCTTATTTTGGGGTTACATTTGTCGTCTTTCTACAGCATGTAGGGCATGGTTCTCTCTTCCTCCTCCTAGCTTGAGGGTCATGTTTTGCATCGTTCTTCTCGCTCCTTTTTCTTTATCTTCCCTGGCTCGCCCATTTAGAAAAAACTTGGTTCGCGTGATTATTTATTTTCCTTTTCACTGTACCCCACTTGTCTTGTTTGGGGTGCTGAGTGTGTGTCTTTGTATGTCTTGTTTATTGTCTTTAGGGACCTTTATACTCTAGTGTTAAGGTTGGTCAGTGACATTTCCACCTGTGGTTAAGGAATTCCCATTTCTTCCCTTTCTTGCCTCACCCAAGTTTCAGAATTGGCAGCAAGGCAATTTCAGAGACTTCTGGGTTACATGGCAGCCACCATACCCATGTTGCCCTTAGCGGGACTGCACATGAGGAAACTACAATGGTATCTTCGGTCAAGGTCAGGAATTCCAGTGGTTGGTGGATCAGGTGACCAACAACCCAGACCTCTCTCTCCAAGCACCCAAACCCTCCCAGACTATGCATACAGATGCCTTATGTCTGGGATGGGGAGCAACCCTAGGACTAAGAAAAGTGCAAGGTTTTGCGGCCATTATGTTGGTTTGCTTAGTGATTTGTTTTTTTTACATTTTTCCCTCTTTTACAGAAATGAAGCAAGGGGTTTCATAGATGCCCCAGCACTGAAATTTCTCTACAAGAGTGGCATCTCATGCTGATATTATTGGTATAAGAGACGTTCTCCAGACTGGTGTTTGCAGAGTTTACTCTACCCATCTGTCAGCATTGACAAGAATGGTTTTAGATCACACCATTATCAACAGGCTATTGGTTTACTGTCTTCAATTGACTCCTCTCTGATGCTGAGTTCTGCTCCTTCCTCATCCTAAAAGGATTCAGATGCCAGGTCCATTACAGTGACCAAGGCCAATAAGCAGAAGTTGTCCGAGGCACAGACCAGCTCTCTACAGCTTCTGAGGTCGCTGGTCCGGCAGTGGAGCCCACAGCTGATGGAATCAAGTTTCACCGTCTCTAACGGTTGTTGATGGCTAATTTTCCTCCCCACGTCTGTCACCATCTTCATTTGAATGCATGTGAAATGGGGAGGTCGGAGTTATTTTCAGGTTCAAAGACTATTGATGCGTTCAAGCCCCCATGCCTGTTGTAAATTATATTTGAAGGTGGTAGAGTCTTTCATGTTAGTGTATCAGTTGCTCAGGGCTTGGCCTGGACTTGTCCCACTGGGGTACGAGACTGCTTCCAGCATTTTGTTAACACACGCCCACTTTCTTTACACCATCAGATGCTTCATTGGTGCTCACTTCTGCAGTACCAGCCCCATTGAGGACTGCATTATTATAGTGGATGCATCTATGGGTATAGATCTCCAGGTCTACCACGTGAGCACCAGCCAACTTCTGTGCTACTTCAGTTGTGGTAACAGTATTAACATCAGTATTTTTCAGCTATGATATCGGTCCATTAGACTTCTTCTGTTTGGTCTTCTCCTGTCACCCAGGTAACTTTGGCATTGCTCTGTTCACCTGTCCTTGTTCTCTTGTTGCACTGGCAGTCCACCACACTCCGTTGTGAAGTCCAGTCTCTAATCATAGGCATTCATCCTCTTCATGTTCACCCCGTGGGCACATACAAAGGTCGAGTGCAAATGGAAGCATCTTATCTGTCCTTCAGAGTACCCCATTCACGATGCAGATAATGAGGACGACACACGTTTACAAGCATTCCACCAGATGACCCTGTGTTTGGAGAGATTCTTTGGGTGAGGCAGGAAGGGAAGGTGGTTGTCCAGAGACCTATGTTCTTACCAGAAGGTGCTGTTCAGAAGACATTTTGATCTAGCAGATGAACTTCCTGGATTGTTGCCCACTTTTGAGTATTGTCAGTGTAGCTGTCAAGGGTGCTTAGGCCACCATTGATGGGCTTCCTTCCTAAGGAAATGAATGGCGATGCATCCTCCTAGGGAACTTAGCACTGTTGTAAGGGACTCCAGGCAAAATCACCTTGACCTTTGCAGCAGCTGTCAAAGTTGCAAGTTCTCAGTGCCATCCACTAGAGGTCAGGAATTCCAGGGGTGGGTGGATCAGGTGACCAAGAACCCAGGCCTCTCTCTGTCCAAGTACCCACACCCTCCCAGACTATGCATACGGATGCCTTATGTCTGGGATGGGGAGCAACCCTAGGACTAAGAAAAGTGCAAGGTTTGTGAACAGACGGACACAAACTAGAACACATAAATGTCAGAGAAACTAGAGCAATCCTCCTTGCTCTGCAGGCCTTCCTACCCTGTCTAGAGAAAGGCCCTCTCAAGATATTCACGGATAACACCACAGTCCTGTGGTATCTCAACAAGCAGGGAGGGACAAAATCTTCCCTCCTGTGGAGACTAGTTCTGCAGGTGTGGGATATGGCCACCTCACAGGGAATTACTCTACAGGTAGCCTACAATACCCTCTCTGCACAACTGCCAGGCAGATCGCCCAAGCAGGACCATCTCAGACAACCATGAATGGATGCTTCAAAGAAATGTTTTCCTGAATCTGGTCCACAGGTGGGGGTATACCTCAAATCAACCTGTTCGCCTCCTCCATAAACATGCAACTCCTTGGTTACTGCCAGGACACCAGACCCCAAGGCACTGGCAACAAATGCCTTCTCAGTGCCCTGGAAGGGGAAATTTTTGTTTGCACCCCCCTCCCCCTTCCCCTTGATTCAGAGGGTACTGCTGAAAATTCAGCAGGACTCACCAAAAATCTTGCTGGTGACTCCCTACCGGCCAAGACAGCACTGGTTCCCCCTCCTTCTTCATTGTCCAAGGGCAGTCACCATAAGTTACACCACTCAGTGGACCTGCTCACACACAGCACAAGGGAACTCAGATTCACCCATAGTGGCAATCCCGCCAGCTCACCCTGTGGCTGATAGGATTCTGATCCCCTTCAGACGCCTGCACACTGAGGATGTGCTAAATGTCCTGCAGGAGGCCAGGAAACCCAACACAAGAAAATCCTATCTTTCAAAGTGGAAAAGGTTTTCTATTTGGTGTCACAAAAGACAGTTGGACCTGCTGGAAAGCGACATTCCTCTAATCCTGTCTTACCTGTGTGAACTAATGCAGACAGGACTGGCTTACTCATCCCTAAAAGCACATTTGTGTGCAGTTTCTGCCTGTTTTACCTATGGACCCTCCACTTGCATCCAGACATCCAGCTAAACTTTTTCTCAAAGGGGTACTACATTTGAGACCACCCAGGAAACATCTCCCCCCCCCCGGACCTTAACTGTGTATTAGAGAAACTCACTTTAGCCCCTTTGAGCCAGCAGGCAAGGCTCCCATAAAATTTTGCACATGGAAAGCTGTTTTGTTGGTAGCCCTGACCTCAACCAGAAGGGTCTCAGAATTGCAAGCTCCTATGGCTACACCACCCTTCTTAGTCTTCCACCTTGACAGGGTGACTCTCAGACCCAATCCATCATTCAGACCCAAAGTAGTGAATGACCTATTCTTGAAGCAGGCCATTCATCTGCCTGCCATCATTCACACCCAGAGTAGTGAATGACCTGTTCTTGAAGCAGACCATTCATCTGCCTGCCATCATTCACATCCAGAGTAGTGAATGACCTGTTCTTGAAGCAGGCCGTTCATCTGCCTGCCATCATTCACACCCAGAGTAGTGAATGACCTGTTCTTGAAGCAGGCCGTTCATCTGCCTGCCATCATTCACACCCAGAGTAGTGAATGACCTGTTCTTGAAGCAGGCCATTCATCTGCCTGCCATCATTCACACCCAAAGTAGTGAATGACCTGTTCTTGAAGCAGGCCATTCATCTGCCTGCCATCATTCACACCCAGAGTAGTGAATGACCTGTTCTTGAAGCAGGCCGTTCATCTGCCTGCCATCATTCACACCCAGAGTAGTGAATGACCTGTTCTTGAAGCAGGCCATTCATCTGCCTGCCATCATTCACACCCAAAGTAGTGAATGACCTGTTCTTGAAGCAGGCCATTCATCTGCCTGCCATCATTCACACCCAGAGTAGTGAATGACCTATTCTTGAAGCAGGCCATTCATCTGCCTGCCATCATTCACACCCAGAGTAGTGAATGACCTGTTCTTGAAGCAGGCCATTCGTCTGCCTACCTTTTTTCTCAACCCGTAGGGTATAGTGAGAGAGGACTTCATTCCCTAGATGTAAACAGGCAGATTAGGTTTTACGTACAGAAAACCAAGCCCATTAGGAAATCAGACCAATTGTTTGTCTCATTCCACCCCAGGGCTCTGGCAAAAGCAGTGACCAAACAAACCATATCACCCTGGATTTCCAGGGCCATTTGCTTCTGTTACCTTCACCATGGGAAGACCTTGCATGACAATGTCAAAGCCCACTCCACCAGAGCAATGGCCTCTTCTGGAGCCTTCTTTAAAGGGCTAGATACCACCACCATACTGGAGGCAGCCCAATTAGTCCTCTGTGCACACCTTCAGCAAGCACTACAAGATGGACCATATCTCCAGAGACAGGGTAGGGTTTGCCAGGGCTATCCTGCACAGATTCCTAGAAACCTCTTCTAGGCCACCACCCAATTCTTGGTGAGCTTTGGTACTCACCCACATGTAGAATACTGCAACATTGGAATAGAAGGACACAGGAAAGTTGTGAAAAATCCTTACCATAACCATATATGTCCTTTTCTTCCCTGTTGCACTTGCTCTCCTAGGTGACACTGGAAAGGCTATGCCCTTATAGGACTGGCTTCGACTGGGGCTTTTTAGGTTCTGAGGGCTGGTGCGTGCAGACATTACATTTATGGCCCCACGTTCCTGCTGCCACATCAGATGTCTGACACATCTAGAGGGACTGAACATCTTTTGAATCCTGGCCAGACAAGCTGGAAGGAAGAAAGGTAAACTCACATGTAGAATACTGCAACATGGAAGAGAAGAACATCTATGGTTATGGTAAGATTTTACATAACTTTCCTTTATTGAAAATAGTCTATTAAGATTATTTCTGCCATCGAGCCATTGCCAGATGGACCAGATGAGAAGTGCATCTTCCATTTAGTGACAGTGTGTCCACTATGGTAAACCTCATTATATGCTGTAGGTTCTCTTAGGGTGGCAGCAGTTGACTTCATTATTGTCACTATGCCTGATCCTTTGACTGACCTCACAGAAAACTTTGCGGTGACTTTTCATGAATCTTTTATGGTCTTGACATACTATTGAGAAGACTGAGCAGGTGGGGATGACTGTCAGCATTTGGCATCACGTTTTCTTCCCTGCAGTATTTCTTGTCCAGAGCACAGAAAACAAAACACCAGCATTGGTCTCACTGCAGGCAGAATACTCCACTCTCAGGTAAGAAGTCCATATTGTCTGACTTCTTCCAGAGAAGTCAAAATAGCCATGGGGTGAGGTCCATGATGATTACTAAGCTGTCACAGTCCTAGGGGAGATTACATCAGCCCTGAGGACTTGCCCAATTGCTTTCAAGTAAGCAGTCAGTGGTTGCTTATCCCCTTATTAGGTGACAAGGTTGTTCTTCACTGCTGGCCCAATTGGTACAGACCATTGTTTCTAACTGTTGCAGAATATTTTGATCCCATTGCCTCCTTCACTCCGCCACCCCTTCAAAAGAAGGTAACAGAACTAGAGGTGCTGCATCACGTAAGGTGGAGATATTTCTGTCGTTCCACCAGACGAGAGGATTAAGACAAATTCCACCATGGCTACACACTGATCAACAGGTTGGAGCTCTTCCATTGTGAAAACAGAAACTGTGTGGGAGCGGTGGCAGTAAGAGATCAGTTTGGGTAAAATTCAGTAACTAGTCAGTCACTAGACTGCCTGGATGGCAACAGAGAAAAACAACTTTTCTACAGGAGATGGCTTCCAGTAATTTAGAGGAAACAGGAAATCACAAAGATTGTGTGTATGCTCCAGGCTTGGTTATGAGAAGGCAGTGAAGACCTGTATTAGTAAAGATGAAATCATACCATCAGAAAGAGCTGCTCCTAGCAGAATTCTGGCAGAAGAGATGAGTATAAAAAAATTGGGGCACTAGACTGTTTGTGGAAAATGACTGTTTTGCTGTACACCAAGCAAAAGAGTTAATTCTAGAATTTTGGTTCTTAAATGACTGAAAATGTCAAGGCCAGCATAGATCTAAGCAGCCTTAAGTGCCTTATCACCAAAGATACCCTCTGCATGGTATCAGTTCAGACAGCCCTTACATGCCTAGCAGGAGGGTATTGGATGTGCTGTTTCTGTTTCCGGAAATCTCACTTGACGAGGAAGTTTTTCTGCTTCAGTGTCTAAGATGGTTACTTTCAGTTCCTGGCACTTCATTTGGTCTTACCGTAGTCTGAGGTATTCACTAAATTCATGTCTTAAGTGGCAGTGCACAGATTTCCGAGATTTTTCCCTACCTGGACGACAGTCTCCTCACTGCACCTTCTTGAGGTAATCGTGATCAGTCTTGAAGAATCACTCTGAGCATTAATTATTAATCCAAAAAACACTCCATTTGCTAATTCCAGTGCCAATAAAGGATTCCCACTCGATAGTACAGGATCCTTTAATTATCTACTGATCAAACACAAGTCCACAGCACAGATTAAGTGCTTTTGTTTCCTCAAGCCAGAAACTTCATCAGAATCACGTTACTACTTCTCCATAGTCATTAAATAAAACCAACACTTTTCCTATTGGTTGTTATTAATTACATCACAGGCAGCATATCAAATTTAAACATATACAGACATTAATAAAATTGTAAAATAGTCTTTAGTGGTATATTATAAAAATATTTTAAAAAAACAGGAGAACATGGTTTAGCAAAAAGCTTTTTACATATGGAGTATTTTTATATTTTTGCATATGAAATATTTTTAATTCTACACCATAAGAGAAAAACAGGTAGAAAAACCAGGTAGACAAACAAGGCAGCAGGTCTTTTAATATCTATTTGCTCTTAGTTTTAAAGCTGGGACTAAAGAGATGTGATAGTTTTTAGTCCAGGTGGAACACAAGCATCTAACTGCAGTTGCCACATAAGTTCTCTAAATTCAAGCCTTTATTCCCAGTCACCTCACCTTTTTTGTTGCATCACCCTTTCTATTACCCAAAACTTAAAATCAGCTTGGGGCATTTTAAACGATGTCTATATAACACATTGGTGTCCTTTTTTTTCTATTAATGTCCTACATATGTTCCTAAATCCTCTGCCTCAATGTACCTCAGTGTCTTCCCCACATAAAATGAGCCACACGCTTGACAGTGGGCCATATATATCACCCCTTTTGTGTAACAATTAAAACATCCTTTGGGATAAAAAAAAAATCTTTAAGTGTTCAATATCCACTTCCCTTGGTTGTACATAAAGGGGCACTGGGTACACATCCCATATTTAAATGTGGCGGTTTTATTGCCACATTGCAAATAGCTTCCCCTTTCAAAAAGATCTTTAAGATTGGCATTTCTCTTAAATCCAAATTTTAAAGGTCTTGAGAATGCATTTATTATTATTATTATTATTATTATTATTATTATTATTATTATTATTATTATTATCAGTTGCAGCTATCTGAAGTTTTCATAGTATGCAGCTGGGCCCATTGACTTTTAAGGTGAGGTTCACCAGATGCATAGTTCAAGTGTTACGACCCATAGTTGCTGCTCTCCTCGATTCTCTCATAGTTTCAGCACATCCATGTTGTCTCATGGCAGTGGTTATTCCTGTGATTCCTCCCACCCAGATTCCTCCAAAGTTCTTCAGTTGTCCCAGAATGTGGACTCTGAGCACAAGGGCTGCATGTATCACACATGCAGATTGCAGCTGTTTTCATGGTTAGATCTCAACAGTCTTTTGACACCATTTCACCTCCCCTTGTTAGTCTCCATGGTATTCTGCCCTGAATGGAGGCATTTTAGCAGGCAAGGCAGTTGGGAGTGTGATCGTCCAGGGAACTTTGTCTTTATATCAACACAGTAGAGATGAAGGCTACTCTGGTTTCCCTTCAAACCTTCCCGGGGCTCACTGTTTGCAGGGGATTTGGGTATAAAGACTGGCATGTTACTGGTATGATGCATCAGCAGACTTACTGGGAAACAGAGTTTGGAAAATGGCGACATCTGCAGACTTTTCTAGTGGCAGTCCCCATTCTATGCAGGACAAACTGAGCAGGTACAGACTCGGAAATTGGGAGATTGGCATAATGGTTAAGGTACTTACCTTACAGACCCCAAGGTACAGGGTTTGATTCTCACACTGTTTAATTGGCTAGGCTTGATGTGGCCCATAAGGGGTAGTTAGCCTAGTATGAACCTGTGAGCTATGAACTTCAGGCCGCAGAAGGGTTTTTTCAACTGTTCTGTGGCAGGAAGGATCTTACTAAAATAGGAAGGCCCTTTTGCATCTCCAACCAACAAAGATATATGTAGCGTCTTGTTTGTTCCATCACTAGGAAAATGCCTGAGGGGAAGTGAGGCCTACTGTATTCCTGTACACATTCCCTTGTTTTGTGTGGCAAAATTTCAGTGAGGTGAAGCTTCTGAGAGACCTGGTCATATAAGCTTCTTTTTTGACCCAACAGTTCTGGTTCCCTATTTTACTGCCTCATTTGGTGGAAAAAAATGTTCCTGAGGCCATTCAAGACATTTTGTCCTACCTGTCGGGCAAGTTTCACCCTGACGTTCACTGTGAGGCGCAGAGTGTGGTTTTCCAGTTTAGTTTGTAACAACTCTGCCTTTTCCAAGAGAGTGGTTTCCATTTTTTCCTCTCTGCCAGTGAGACGAAAGTACATTGCATCAAACAGATGCATTTTCTGTTTTGGTTACATTTGAGGAGGCTAGACCGCTTTGCTGATGCTATCCATATCATGCTGGGCTACCTGACTGGGTTTTTTGATTCAGGTTAAGCTTCACTTTCCTAGTGTCCTTTTGGTTTCTGTCTACAGCTATCAGTTTGGCCTAAATGGTTTGTTCTTGGCATCATTGAAAGTTTCTAAAGACACTTGTAGGCAGCTTTCTTTTAAGGCACCTGTTTCATAAACCATTGCCTTTTTGGAATGTAAAATTTTTTTTAAAGAAATTAACACAAGATGACTTTGAACCACCTGCCTTGGTGATTTGTGTCTCTGAATACCCCTTTTGGTAGCAGTCACATCTTCCTGTAGGATTTCTGAACTTTATATCCTACCTACAGAATCCCTTACCTGATATTCCAAAGGATTGTGCCTTTTCTTTAGATTACCCATTTTCTTTTGATTAAGATGACTACCGCGTTTTGTCGTAACGAAGCCATTCGTTTGGCTTTTTCCTCATTACTAGACAGTGGGGGGAGTGCCTCTTGCACTGTCTGCATGTTCAAAGACAATTAAAATGGTATTTGGACAGGCAGCATTCCAGAATGAGTCAGAATGTGTCCAAAATTACCATGCCTTGGTGGTTTCCCACTCCATTCTTTTTATACATATACAGAGCAGACTTTGATACTACAGAAAAGTCGTAATATTTTTCTTTTTTAATACTTAAATTTTATGTCCTAGTTTTAAGAAAGATCTTCAGAGGAAGACTTGTTGGCTGGATCTGCTTTGATCAGTTGGAGCTGTCTACTAGTCGCACATAACCGGGATCCTTTTTAAAGATGTTCTCCGGTGGTCAACAATGGAATAGCCCTCTGAAGACTCTACCCAGTTTTCCCTAAACTGTTTAAAGCAACTTTTTGTGTTCAGGGAAGCAGACGTACTCTGTCTGTGTGTACGTGTAAATGTACATGATGTAGAGCAATCTCAGAGTTGGTATATGTAACTCTATGTATGCATGTACATGTAGAGAGATCTCAGAGTTGGTATATGTAATTAGGATGTTAGGGTGTAGCCCCCCACATGGGGGGTGCAGTGGGACTTGCAAAAAGTGTTTTATTTTCATTATTTTGGCTTTTGATTTTTAAGGGTCGATGTTTAGCTATTTAGTATTTGTATACATCATATGTATATGTGTATATATGTGTATTTGTATATATATATATATATATATGTGTGTGTGTGTATGTATATACACGCATGTGTGCATATATATATATATAACTTTTTTACACTTTAAAATAACATTTTTTATGGTAATCAGACTTGTCAGTGTTCAAACTGTCTGACATCGGGAGAGCTCTTTAATGGGGCAAGTATGCCAAATACCCCTGTGGGAGTTAGATTTTTAGTCATGACCTATTTGCTCTAATCCCTTAGGGAGATGCAGGACATCTGACATAAGTGCTTTTGCCACCTGCAGATTTCTTAGACCGAACTTCTTCTTCCTCACTAGCAGGGAGGGTAACAGCAGCTGAAAATTTCTTGAGCTGGTTAATTGGGAAGGCCCTGTAATCAGCCTTATGTTTCAACCTTTAACATGTTTATAAAGATTGAGCCATTGAGATTACAATGCCACTTAGCTCTTCAGAAGTAATAATATCCTTTAATAAAATGACAAGATGACACCCCACCCAACAAGTGCGGAGTTCCTCCTCAATTTAGGCAAGTTCTCAAGAGCATGCCTGTCATCACTTTCAGTAAGCAGGGGTCCTAATTGAGATGCAATCACTGACCCTCACCTTGAGCGAAGGGGATAGTTCATTTTAGTGAGTCAGCACCACCGCACTTCAGGCTGCTCGGACAGAGATTGAGACAAGGTAACTTGATCCCAGAACTGCCTGTAGAGTGAACTGTTTTTGGGTTATGGCTCGTCTAGGGTGAAAATTCACCTTCCAGTGTCTGCTTGTCCCAAGTCCGGGCTTGTGGGTAACGGCTGAAATGTTTATTGCTACTGTGACCTCTCCTCAAAGATCTCTTGTTAAGTACTTTACATAATTAACTAGTCTAGAGTTTTTGTATGTTAAGTTACCATTTGTACTGTTGATGGTGTTTATTATTTAATGTGTACTTGTGTAAAGAATATGAATAAAGTCAAACTCTTGTTCATTCCAAGGTGAATCCCCTGTTCCAGCTGTATCTTCTGGATCCTCTTCTCCCCATTCATCTGCTTCTGCTGCTCCTTCATTGGGCCAAGCAAAAGCAAGTAGCATGAGTCAAGATCGAAAAGTGCCGCCTCCTATCGGAACAGAGAGACTTGCCCGCATTCGACAAGGAGGCTCTGGTACTCCTGCCCCTTTAGGAGCCAACTTTACAGGCCCTGTTGGACATGGAGGTATTTGGTCTTTTGGAGTGAGTGCTTCAGGTAAGATGTCAGGTACGTTGAATGCTACAACATTTTGAATAGGCATCAGAATGTGTGCAACATTTTAGAGCAATATCCAAAAGTGAATGTGCACCATAATGTGGTGTATTGAACATTATTTCACGTTACAGCTTGCATGATATGTATAACTGCAATTTTTTTAGTGCAGGCATAATAATAGATCTTTTAAATAGTAAAAGACTTGTGCATGTAGTCATTCCTCTGTAAGTTGGAATCTTTAGTTGCGTTAGTGGGACCGACTTCAGTGTGAATGCTGATCATCATTTCAGTCTTGTGTTGAAGGGAATCAAGCTGATGAGGATTTATGTACATGTCTTTTCTTGTATTGTTGGAATATTATGATCTCTAAAAACCAAAGCAAAAAAAAAAAATATTTGCTGCTCTTGCTGTGAGGTTTTGCCTAGAAAGTATGTATTGTTGGAAGCTCTAAATGTCAAGGTTTCTAATCTCAGCTGTCCCTTGATATCCTCTGAGTATCAGGAGCAATTGAGACCACATACGTGCGTACACACACACACACACACTCTTGCTATGATGTCCTGTTCCAACTTGAACATATTAAACTTATTGTTGAGACTAGAGGTGCAGCTCTCATTCTAAAGTTACAGACGTGCAAGGAATGATTGGCATGCATTGGTGGCCATGCTCCACATGCATTCACAGTTACAGAAGTACAAAGAATGACTGGCATGCATTGGTGGCCGTGCTCCACATGCATCCACAGTTACAGAAGTACAAAGAATGACTGGCATGCATTGGTGGCCGTGCTCCACATGCGTCCACAGTTACAGAAGTACAAAGAATGATTGGTATGCATTGGTGGCCGTGCTCCACATGCGTCCACAGTCACAGAAGTACAAGGAATGACTTGCATGCATTGGTGGCCGTGCTCCACATGCGTCCACAGTTACAGAAGTACAAAGAATGACTGGCATGCATTGGTGGCCATGCTCCACATACGTGTGTAGTGTCTTCCACCAGACATTCCAAGGACAAGCAATCCTATGCCTACTTTATTTCCACAGATTAAATGTAGACTTTTGCAATCCCCCATATGGACAGAGTTCTATTGTTTATGTGCAGGCCAGAATCCACATTGCTGCTGCTGAGTCAGAGGCACCTGCATTCCAGAGCTTCCTTTCCCAGTGAGGAGTAGGAGTTTGTGAGATTGGGGGGGCCTCCTTATCCTACCACCTTTAGGAAAGAGGGAGTTGTTGCTCCAGACACTGTCCCCATCTTCCATGCAGCATTTAAAAGGTTCAGTAACTGTGACACCCCAACAGTATCCAGCAGCTTCAGTATTTCCCCATAGGATGTTGTCGACTCCTGTAGAACTTCAGTATCCCCTATAGGATGCTGTCAACTCCTGTAGAACTTCAGTATTCCCTATAGGATGTTGTCAACTCCTGTAGAACTTCAGTAGTCCCTATAGGATGTTGTCGACTCCTTTAGAACTTCAGTATTCCCTATAGGATGTTGTCAACTCCTGTAGAACTTCAGTATTCCCTATAGGATGTTGTCAACTCCTGTAGAACTTCAGTATTCCCTATAGGATGTTGTCGACTGCTGTAGAACTTCAGTAGTCCCTATAGGATGTTGTCGACTCCTGTAGAACTTCAGTATTCCCTATAGGATGTTGTCGACTCCTGTAGAACTTCAGTATTCCCTATAGGATGTTGTCGACTCCTGTAGAACTTCAGTATTCCCTATAGGATGTTGTCAACTCCTGTAGAACTTCAGTATTCCCTATAGGATGTTGTCGACTGCTGTAGAACTTCAGTAGTCCCTATAGGATGTTGTCGACTCCTGTAGAACTTCAGTATTCCCTATAGGATGTTGTCGACTCCTTTAGAAGTCGACAACACACACCCTATTCTCACCAATTACCTTTAACCACACCCTCCTCCTCTCTACACTATCAACCCTGACTCCAACCTCTCACTCTGATAATTGATCCTCTTCCCTCTACCAATACCTACTCCAGCAACCACACCCCTTCACCCTACCTACTCATAACTCCACACTGTCCTTCGAACTTCCACCTTTGTAATCTTATATAACACTCCTTATAAACCTATACTGAATAATTTACAACATAACACTACCAAGCAACCTTAATCAACATGCTCTTCAAACCTTCATCCATCTCAATTTTACTTATACTACTTCTTAAACTTTCGTATCTTCACTACCTCACCCAACCCTGTACCTCCTACCACACACAATGCTATCACATAACTAACCATCTTAACTCCCCTCTCACTCTTTCACACTCATCTATTTCTCCCCATCTATACCCTATAAATCATCTCCTATCCTTCTCATACAAACTATTCAGCTCTCAAAAACTCTCCACTCCCATAGCAAGCATGAACCCCTTTACTATCACAATAAAACACAATCCTTTTATCAAACTGCTAAACTACCTCACTAAACCAATCACTCATCTGATCATCACTCTCTTATCAGGTGATATCCATCCCAACCCAGGCCCCTCCACCTCCACACACAAACCTATATTATTCACTTCTTTAAACTCCCAAAGCATAGTCAACAAAGTCACAACCCTCCATGCCTGGCTCATGCACAACAAACCTGACATCCTATCTCAGAAACATGGCTAAAACCCTCTATAAAAGACTCTGAAATAGTTCCACCTAACTACTCTATCTTCAGAAAAGACAGGACCCACAAAAAAGGCGGAGTAGCTCTCCTATTTTCATCTGCCTTACTAATTACTCCTTATAACAAACCTGTTCCACAATTTAACAACTCCGAATTACTTGTAACTCTCCTACAAGTTAATAAGCATAAACACATATGTCTAGCATCCCTCTACATTCCCCCAGGAGACAATATCTCCACACTTGAAGATATCCTCTCCTGGCTCTCTAACAACATCAACAACGAAACCATTATCCTAGGAGATGTAAATATTAATTGGGCCTCCATCCAGTCTCCAACTACCCCCCTTAACATCAATCTATATAACTTTTCTCAACTAATCAACACTGTTACACACCCATCTAAAAACAGCTCTTGTGGCAGTATTCTAGATTGGATTCTAGTGTCACACCGCCACTATTTCTCAGACAGTGGTACCCTTTCCGATCCTTTAAGCGATCACATGCCCACTTTCACCTATCGACTCCCCAGTACCTTATACCGCACCCACAATTATATTTCTACCCGTAACCACAAAAACTTCAATCCAACAACCTTTATAAATTCCCTAAAAGCAGTTAACTGGAACAACCTAAGAACACTATCCTTAGAAGACGCAGTTGCTCACTTTAACTCAATATTCCTAGAAATATTAGACGCCCAAGCCCCTCTGAGGACAAAAAGAATAAAAGCTAATTCTGTCCCCTGGCTTACCAAAAACACACTATCAACCATGCGCCTTAGAGATAAAGCCTGGAGACTACATCAGAAAAACAAGACCCCCGAACATCATATTGAGAACAAAACTCTTCGAAATAAAGTAAAAAAGTCTATCATCTCTGATAAACAAAAATACTTCTTTACACTCCAAAACAATAATAAAACAAATCCTCAAAAATTTTGGAAAGGAATTTCTACCCTCCTTAATCCCAGTAAGCCACACACCCCTACCCCAGACACTAATGCCCCAGATTTAGACTTAGCTACTCAATTCAACTCCTTTTTCATTGAATCTATTAGCAAACTAACTTCCTCATTCTTCAGCCCCACCACACCACCTACAATACCCCCACCCTCTCCTACTAACATTCCACCCTACTCTACCACTCCTTCCTCACTCCCATCCACTCACTGTCTATCCTCCACCTCTCCTCCTACCCCAACTTCAACCTCTTCCCTACCATCCTCTACTTCTCTCTCTCCCCACTCAGTTTTATTTTCACTAAAACCTATACCCACTTCTACGATAAAAAAACTCCTTCAGAAATTAAAGCCATGTACTAATGCACCTGATAATATTCCCTCTCACTTTCTTAGTATAGCTGCTGAAGCAATTGCCTATCCTTTAAGCATACTAATCAACCGTTCCATCCATGAATGTACAGTGCCCCAACTCTGGAAACAAGCTTTCATCATTCCTCTGCACAAAGGTGGTAATAACTGTAACGTCAACAACTTTCGTCCCATTGCTATCCTGTCCCCCATTTCTAAACTCCTAGAAACGTGTGTCCAACTTCAACTCTTACCTCATCTCTTAGATCACAACCTTCTAACCCCCACTCAACACGGTTTTAGGCCCAATCATAGCACTATGACAGCCCTCCTTTCCTATCTTGAGATTGTCAATAAAGCACGTGACTCTGGCCAGACTGTCTCCACCCTACTACTTGACCTCTCTAAGGCCTTCAACACTATCTCACACAGCCTGCTCTTAACTAAACTTTCAAAACTGAATCTCTCCCCCTCCTCCGTGAACTGGTTCTCCAGCTATCTATCAAATAGATTCCAAGCTGTAAAATGGAAAAAGGCCACTTCCTCTTTTCTTAGCACCCCCACCGGAGTTCCACAAGGCTCCATTCTCGGTCCCCTTCTTTTCAATATATTTATAAATGATTTCTACAAAGCCATTCCTTTCTCTAGCATCATCCAATATTCAGATGATTCTACCATTATCTGCTCTGCCACATCTCCCTCTGTGCTCCAAAAGCTTACTCAAGAAGCTTTCTCAATCACTGAACATTGGATGAAAACAAACCACCTGGCTCTTAATGCCTCCAAAACTAAACTTATGGTATTTACCCCTTCAAAAAATACTCCCTTCAATTTCAATACATTCTCAATTACTAGTGAAAATAATTCATCCCTGGGACTGGAGTCTGAAACCAAGTTACTTGGTGTCCAAATTGACAACCAGCTTAATTTCAACTCATATCTACAACTAAATATAAAAAAAAAACATCAAAAAATAGGCGTGCTCTATCGCCAGAATCAGTACCTTACAAGCCCCTCTAAAATCACTCTCTTCTTCCTTTCTTATCCCCTCTCTTCTCTACGGAGCCCCTCTGCTAACCAATCTTCAGTCCTCTCTCAAAAAAAAAACTTTCCTCTTGCTATAACTAAATCGCTAAGTTCGCAAACGGTCATAGGTCCTCCACTCACCACTGTTCCTCTCTCCAAAAACTAAATTGGCATGAACTTCCTAATCATCTCAACTATACTCGGCTAACCTTAGCTCACAAGCTCATTCTCAACCCATCTCTCTGTCCCTACCTGTCTTCTGCCTTCAAAATGTATCTACCAGATAGAGTTTTAAGGTCAAATAATCAAAACCTACTAGAAGTACATAAACCAAATCGTCCACCAGGTTAAAACTTACTATCATTTAACCTTGCCCGCCTCTGGAACTCACTCCCACCATCCGTTCGCAGCACTCCCAATCACTACATGTTCAAAAAATCTCTACATATGTATCTAAGGTCCCAATGGGAATGCTCTTGCTCCCATCCCTCATAAATATATGGTATTTACATCTTATTTTCCACTCATGTTACCTGACTGTACCTTATAAAGCATATGCTCCTTATAAAATTAACTACTCTGTATGTGTATAGTATAATCACTTTCACTAGATTGTATTGAATATGTCCTGAATTTTGAATTTAATGTGTGTTGTTTTTACAATTTTTACTATTTTATTTTATTTTTTTTTTATTATCATTCTATTGATTGTACCTAGTTTGTTAGTTTCCTGGAGCTTTTCTCCCCAGGACTCCATTGAAAACGGGTTCTTTTGGCCCAATGGACCATCCTGGTAAACCAACTGCAAATAAATAAATAAATAGAACTTCTGTATTCCCTATAGGATGTTGTCGACTCCTGTAGAACTTCAATATTCCCTATAGGATGTTGTCTACTCCTGTAGAACTTCAGTATTTCCTATATAATGTTGTCTACTGCTGTAGAACTTCAGTATTCCCTATAGGATGTTGTCGACTCCTGTAGAACTTCAGTATTCCCTATAGGATGTTGTCAACTCCTGTAGAACTTCAGTATTCCCTATAGGATGTTGTCTACTGCTGTAGAACTTCAGTATTCCCTATAGGATGTTGTCTACTCCTGTAGAACTTCCGTATTTCCTGTAGGATGTTGTCGACTCCTGTAGAACTTCAGTATTCCCTATAGGATGTTGTCGACTCCTGTAGAACTTCAGTATTCCCTATAGGATGTTGTCGACTCCTGTAGAACTTCAGTATTTCCTATAGGATGTTGTCGACTCCTGTAGAACATCCGTATTTCTTATAGGATGTTGTCAACTCCTGTAGAACTTCCATATTCCCTATAGGATGTTGTCAACTCCTGTAGAACTTCTGTATTCCCTATAGGATGTTGTCGACTCCTGTAGAACTTCAGTATTCCCTATAGGATGTTGTCGACTCCTGTAGAACTTCAGTATTCCCTATAGGATGTTGTCGACTTCTGTAGAACTTCAGTATTCCCTATAGGATGTTTTACTGCCTTGTAGAACTTCAGTATTCCCTATAGGATGTTGTTGACTCCTGTAGAACTTCAGTATTTCCTGTAGGATGTTGTCGACTCCTGTAGTTTTACTGCCTTGGAACACTTAATCTTCATTATTTACATCCTTAACTGGGTTAGTATCCGTAGGCCAGCACTACTCCTGTAGTTTTACTGCCTTGGAACACTTAATCTTCGTTATTTACATCCTTAACTGGGTTAGTATCCGTAGGCCAGCAGATTTTTATCAGTGGAGTTGTCATACTGACTAGTTACCCCAGTGATCATCTTTACAGAAATTGTTCTAATCCTACTACTTCCTTTTGCCACTGTTTGCTTAAAGCCTGGGCATGTCCTGTCCATTTCAGGAGATAATCAGAAGTTCGTAAGCCTTCTGCCAGTGTTCCCCGTACAAAGATAATGTTTTTTCATTGATGCAGAGGACAGTTTGGACAGTGTCCCTCATCCCTTTTCTGAGTTCTCATGAATTACCAGAACCTTCTTGAGGCCATCTGAAAGTTGTTCTCCGTAGCCTTTTCAAAATCTTCTCAGTTGTGGTTCTTCACTTTGGCAACCTGTACAGCTGCTGCCTTCCTAACCAGTCAGTACATGTTAGTCAAATTTGGATGCTGCTGTCAAGCATCAAGTACACGTTTGCTTCCTCACTGTGTCCACTAGCAGATCTTAAGGTTGTTGAAGTTTGGTGAGTGTCCAATTTGGGGATGGAGGGTTGCATCTTTGTATGTAGATAATGTCGTGTCAGTGTCAGGTGACTGCCAGAATGTACCGATGCAGGCTGTGGTTTGATGATTTATATGGAGCTGATTTCAGTGACCATTTTTATAGGCTCTGCCTGAAGATGTAAAATACAGGAAATAATGGCTGTACAAAATACAGTGCAGAAGCATTCTTCCGCAGTCGAGCTGTGTAGGTGTAGTAGGCACAGTGATGTCTTATTCGCACTGTTTACAGTTTGGGACTTTGAGTACTTTGTTTTGCAAAAGGATATGTAATAAACCCTTGTTACTAGGATCTGTCTAGGATAGGTAGTAAGAGATTTTATCATGATGAAAGGCAATGTAGGGTTAAGTTGGGCTGAACATTTTAAGAAATGAGCGGTTGTCATTGGTGGGAAGAGGTGGATCCTCCAAGGGTACTTCATCTTGGGATGGCTAGAGTTAACTGTGTTGTGTCTGGGGAAATGGAGTAGTCTGTTGTTTATTATTTTGAAAACACTTTCAGAATGCATCTTTAATAGGTCTTATTTAAGTTGAAGTCAGAATTGTGAGAGTGAGTTGATAGAGTGGAGTTTGTTGTGAGGCATTGGATTTGGTGAAAAATAATTGAGAGAGCTTGTTCTGAACATTGTAGTCTGTTTTTGAGGGTTGGAAGAGAGAATGTGGTTATTAGTCTGTGAATTGTTATTGGAATTGTCCTCTGAACTAGCCCACTGGCATGATCAGCAACAAATGTTCTGGTTCCCTGCCATGAGAGGGGAGCAGCTACCACATGTGGTGGACTTTATGTACACTGGGGTCTTGTTCATAAATTAAGGTACAACAGATCAACAGATTGACTGCCATGTTGGTGCAATGGTGGCAGTATTTGTAGCGATTTTGCCAGACTGCAGTAAACAAGTGTAACATTTTCAATTTTAGTTGTCAAACCTTATCCCCCCCCCCCCCATTAGCTGTGAGTAGTCACTAAAACGGTCAGATCACAGACGCAAGTGGTGGAAATTAGGTTTCTTTGCAGGGGTGTTGGAATTGCTGTCCATGATAGCAAGAAAGTTAACAATCCAGGAAAACTGTGTGTAAATTGGTTGAGAAGAAGCCATTGCAGATAGTTTAGGCACAAAGTAAAGGTGTCTACTGGGTAAGTACCTTGAACACAGCACACTAGGAGAAACCCCAGGGCATGTTGAAAACATTTACATGTCTCAGTTTGGGAAAATCTGGTAATTCCACATGGTGGGATGAGAGACTTTGCTGGAGATAATGAAGGTCTCGTCTGCCCTGCCCTGCTAAGCTTGCGTACTACAGCAGCACTTACAGGACAAGTCGTTTAGCAGATGTATGATCGATGATAGAGTTTTTATGGATTTAAATATGGGTCATTTCATTTGGAACAAAGAGTTTGATTTGGTCCAACTTCAAGGACCCTCCTTTTTTAGTCCCATGACCCTGTTCATTATTTGCACCAGTAAGAATTTAACCTCTTTTCAGGACGATTGCACGCTTGGTCGTGCCATGGTGTGTAATGCATTGACTGACTGCTGCCGTTTTTCCCATTGTGCCTTTTCTGTAGCTCACAATTTGGCTCTTGATCCTTGTTGTGAGTAAAGTTTCAGCATTTAAATTTTTTTTGTAAGTACAACTGTGGCCATTGCATTTCAATACATGTTCCTACTTTGCTTCTTCCATCTGGTTATTGTGGGACACGTTTCTGTACACAAAAACTAGTAGAAGAGTTCTGTGCATATCTGGGTTTAGATTCCTGTTTCACTACAGGAAGTAGTATTTGAATAATTAGTAGAGGCCTGTCCCTCACAGGAGGCACTGCCATCCAGTTGTCTCAGGCACTGAGGTCTTTAGCTAAGTGAAGACTTTTTATTTAGTTTATTTACTCATAGCTGGCTAGGTTGGTCCCACTGGGCCAGTTGCGTTTTTGAAGTGTGCAGTGGGATCTTTTACAGCCACCTGACCTACTGCCAGCTCAGCTGATGAGACCTGTTTCTGCTGTGAAAGACAGCACAGACTAGAGTGCAGCATCCCCCGTGTGCTGCACTGCAGTGTAAGTGTTGGTTAATCCAAGTACCGGATGTGGGACTACAACCTGCAGCCTTCCAGTCTTACTGGCACCAGAGGTGAGTGTGTGATATCTGTTGAGCCATGGACACTACTTGAGTTCTTGTGTACCGCAAATTGCGATGGTGGCTTGGGGGGAGCATCACAGACAAGTATGAGGGTGTGCCTGAGGATGCTAGTGCTGACCCCTTTTCCTGTTCAGTAGGTCATGAGCTGCATCAGTCTGGCTTGATCTTTCCTGTTCACTAGGCCATGATCTGCAGGTCAGTAGGCCATGATCTGCATCAGTCTGGCTTGATCTCACATACCAGTCTGTATGAGGATGCTAGTGCTGACCCCTGTTCCTGTTCAGTAGGCCGTGATCTGCGTCAGTCTGGCTTGATCTTGCATACCAGTCCGTATGAGGATGCTAGTGCTGATCCCTGTTCCTGTTCAGTAGGCCGTGATCTGCGTAAGTCTGGCTTGATCTCACATACCGGTCTGTATGAGGTAGCCAGTGCTTCTTCCTGTTCCTGGTCAGTAGTCTGAATTGGGGAAATCTTTCTTAATCGCGTATACCAGTCCTTAAAGTAACTGGATCTTGAATTAGCAGATCTGTGGACTAATTCGGGCTGTATTCCTCTACACCACTAGCTCAGGCTTGACTGTCAAATCTACATTTTTTTCCTTTTTTTTCACGTTAACGGTTGGTTGTGTCTAGGGGAGAGGAGGCAGGTACAGTGGATGAACAAACTAGAGTAATTTACTGATTTTTGGAGTATGTTAGTTGTAGATGTATGGTGACTCTAATGTGGGACCTTCCTTCCCCAAAAAGAGAGCATGATTGTAGCAGTAGGACTCCTCTAGTACGGGTGATTATAGCAGTAGGACTCCTCTAGTACGGGTGATTGTAGCAGTAGGACTCCTCTAGTACGGGTGATTGTAGCAGTAGGACTCCTCTAGTACGGGTGATTGTAGCAGTAGGACTCCTCTAGTACGGGTGATTGTAGCAGTAGGACTCCTCTACTATGGGTGCTGATGTAGATCAATTGATACAGTGAAAGCATGTTTTGTATTTCAAGATTAAGTCAATGTGTTTGAGTTGTTGGGCATGTATTTGTTTTGTGTTAACATATTTATTAAAGCATGATGTAACATGGGTGCGCATACATTAATAAAATCAAACCATACTAGCTCCCGTTATTTACAAAGTCTTTTTAACAATTTTCGTTCACCCAGTGTTCCCTGAATTACTTAATTCCTGCAGTCTCTTGAACTTCAGTCCTTTTGAGCATGATTCTGCATGTGTTTGCCCCCCCCCCCATGACATTTATTTCTATGTAATTTGCTCGCTCTCTTTTCTAAACATCACGTCTCCATTTTTTTATTTCCTTTACAGTATTCAGTACTTCAGTTACACAAGGTTTTAATTTTTTTGCCTTTTCTTGAAATTAGTTTTTCTTTTAACAAAATGTCTCATCTTTTAGAAGGATGCTTTCAAATGTGGTCCCACACACACATTTAATGGTCACTAGAGATTCACTTATTTTATTGTGGGGACTTCATGTGCACCATTGAGTTAAATGTATGTATTGGTAACAGTCACTGCTGCAGTAGTAGTTATTTTCCGTAGGATTTACTGAAGGCTGATGTCCACTTCCATTTCGGCTGCCAGAGCTTTTACAGACACACCACCATCACTCCACCTTTGTATTTAAGCAGTCTGTCATTGGTTTAATTTCCATCTGGTCCCTTTGATTTATTGAGAACAGTAAACTTCCAGTTTCGGAATCTTTTTACTACTCTGTTGTGTTTATGACCAAGTTAGTTGTTTTGGACTGTATGTTTAAATTTGGCGCATTTCTTTCACTAATTTTTGGAGGTCAGTGACATCAAAAAAAGAATTTAAAGACGTGCACGGAGAAGGTATATTCTACCAAAGAACTTCATATGCAGTGCCTTTTTTGCCATGGGAAAGGGCACCAACTTTAACATGTGAACCCTGCAGAATTCAAAACGACTGAGCATGGAATGTTGAGGTCCTCCCAAGTGCAAAAGAAAACTTGTAGGCCTTGGTATAGGCAAGAAGACAAGCAGGTGAGCCTTCTGCTTCCGGCCTGCTACAGAAAGACCAGGAAGATTGAAGTGATCACAATATTTGTTGGAAGTCTGAGCAGTTTTGCTGTGGACACCCTTGTTTTAGTCTTGCAGAGGTCTGGTGACCCAGCCCCATGACGGTCTGAAGTTGAATTCCTGTCTGTCATGACCTCTCTGGAGGCTGGCTGTTGGAGTTGTATCCTGCTTGCAGCTTAGCATGTCTCTGAAGATGTCATGTGACTGTGAAGGACATTTTCCCCTCAAGAATCTTATCCATCCAGAGTTAAGTGTGTCTGCAGATATTCTGATGACTGTAATAGAGATGCCAGAAGGTGTCCCAGAATGTTTTGGGGATCTCTGGTAACTGAAGTAATTTGTCCTGTTGAAAGAGTAGGCCTGAGCCCAACAGAGTCTATACATTTACTGATAACGTCATTGCCATTCGATTACAAGTTGCAGAGGGGGTGTGGTGCTTCCTGACTGAGGATAAACTCTCAGCCCATGCAACCGTCCAGTTAAAAAAGTCTGTCCACTAGTTGATTCGTCATAGTTGGACCTTGATGGAGAGAGGCCTTGGCAGTCCTCCCCAAATTATGCACCTTCAACATGAACTGGAAATTTCTCCCTGCTCTAGATATTTTGGGTTAGAACCATTGGAGAAGTATGCATAGTGGCATGAAGCATTATGGCAGTGTTAATGTCAAAATTGCCCAAAGCAATAAAGCCTGAAATGTGACTCAGGCGACACCAGTTAGACTGATAGTCTGGGTGCTGGAGAAGTAGACAAAGGAAGGGTTTGAGAGAGGTGGTCTCGTCACTGCAATGCCAGGGTCTGTTATGAGCAGCTGAACTGCATCAGAATGGGGAGGTGAGGAAATAGTATGAGTGGCTTTGCCAAACTAATAGACAGCTTCTGCTGCACTTTTGAATGAGCGGCTTTGCCAAACTAATAAAGACAGCTTCACCTGCACTTTTGTATAGAAGTGAGTGTTCATGGTGAGGTGATTGGCCAACTGTGTAGCCCAGAGAAGAAATAGAAATGTATCTGTCCATCCTGAAACAGTCAAATTTCTTGTGTCTAGGATGGAATGTTCTGACCCTTGGCACAGAGGGATACACAAAACAGGATATAAAAGGTCTGGATGATCAGACCACAGTTATTGCACTGCTCCTGTAGTCATTTGTTACCACCTGGGGTTGGTCTATGAGCCAACAAAGCAGTAATGACTGGGACAGGCTGCACCATGTCACTGGTTGTTGCACTTGTTGGTCAGTGTGCAGCCATATTGGAAGTCTTAGAAATGCTCTGGTTTTGTTTATGCATATACGAGTGTGCACACACAAAGCTAGATGACTGTCATTGTCTGTGTTCAGTACCCACTTTATTCAGTAAAGGGGCACAGAAATCTGGAGCCTGTCTTTCCATCTTTGAGTACACAAACCTAGAAACAGTATTGAGCATCATCTACTTCTTGTATGTTTGGGCTGTAGGAGTATATTGGTCCCCCTCTGAAAAAAAATACTGTTCCTGTCCATCACTCATTCTTTTCACATCACTACATCTCCCTATCAGGGGAGCACCATTCTCCCCTGGAAGTTGCCTTGCAACATCTTGCTGTTAGTGAGTAGGTGGCAAAAGTGGAGAGAGAGCAGTTTTGCAGACAACTGCATAGAATGTTCACTGTCCTCCCCTGCTGTCCTGTGTATTCACACCACCACTCCCTGATGCTTGCTTGACACAGGTACTGTGGACATCTTGGTGGACATGAAACTCTTCTTTTGACTGCTGTATGCCCTGCCTTTGCTAGGGGTCAGTTGCACAGCAGGCTGGGCTACCTCCTCTTCCACTGGATGGGTAAGCTGGAGTGACTGCTGACTCCTACCCCCTCCTCATAGGCTTCTCCGGCTAGTTATAGGGGTCAAAATCAGGCTTTCCTTAACAGAGAAACCAGGCAGGGGTGCCCCCTTTCCCCTTTGTTGTTTGCATTATATTTAGAGCTATTGGCAAAGAAAATAAGGTAGGAAGTAGAGAGATGGTGGAACCAAGAACCCAAGAATATAAATATAAGTATGAGTAGAGAGACTTGTAGGCTGCAGAATAAAATATTTGAAATTTAATCCAAAACACAAAATTAGGCAAGCGCTTTCGAGGCAGTCCTCCTCATCAGGCCTTAATATACAAATTAGCACACAAGGTTTAAATAAAACCAACAACCAATAAAAAAATTTTTAAAAATCAGTGAAGCAACCCTCTCTTTTTCAAGAGCAGTTTTAAGGGCACAGCACTGTTAAGGCCTGGTGAGAAGTATGCCTTAAAGTCCACTATCCACCTTAATTAAGCATATTCAGTTTCATTGTTAATGTCACCTTCTCTAAAACTCAAATTCATTTTTTACAAAACCAGAAATGTAAAATTGTGCTGGTCTCCACAATCTAAAACATGCTTGGCTAGTGCATTAGTAAGCGTGCTGTTCCTAATGCCATTAATATGTCCCATTACCCTTTCCTTTAAAGTTCTGTTGGGTTTACCCATGTAGAATGCACTACAGATATTACACTTGGCAAAATACACAATCTGCATAAAATAAAAACTACAGGCTTCTGATGCACAGGGTGTAAAATCATGCAAGTAGACCAAATACTATTACAAATTCTGCAATTTCTACAAGAAGTCCCTCTACACTGAGAGACAAACCTGTCACATATTTTCTTCTGTTTGTAACAAAGTTTCTTTTTCAAATTCTTGCTGTTTTTGAAACTAAAACTGGGTGTAGAACCAACAGCACGACTGATTTCAGAGTCAGTAAGGAGAATGGGCCAGTTCTTTTTAATGATGTCACATGTCTTGTTGACAATATTAGAAAAAGTAAGACATAGCCTATTCACAGATGTTGAGGAGATCTGCCTTTCCGGGAGTGCATTCACTAGATGCTCATCTGAATAGTAGTGTTTGGTTTTGTAACTTTCATATAAATCTTCCACTATTGCTCTGTCAATATCAGACTACTTGTATCCTCTCTCAACAAACTCTAGTGAGACGACGACTCATGGCTTCCATTAATTCTTCCCTGTCTGTATGTAATCTCTTGCAGCGCAAGACTTTGTTCTTAACTATATTCTTAGTAATGTGTGTCTAGGATGCATACTGGAGCGGTGAAGAATGTTGTTCTTCCTACAATCCTTCCTATGTATTCTGGTCAAGATATTACCTAACATATTTTTACTCAAAGTTACATCCAGAAAGCTGATTTCACCTTTGGAGTGACTAAGGGAGAAGGATAGGTACCCAACTGTGTTATCAAGGAACCTAACATATGTATCTAATTGTGTCTCATCACCATGCCAAGCAAAGAAGATATCATTCACGTGAAAGTTTTTGAAGTAAATCCTGAAATCTTTTTTCCAGTCCCACATATTACCCACCCCCACCCATAACTGCTGACATGTATAACATGAGTATATTTTGACATTCCCTCACACCTTAATTTAATCTGCTGGCTAGCAGTAAGTATTCTTCTTCACACCTGCTGTACTGCCTGGCTGTAAGTATTCTTCCACACACCTGTTGTACTGCCTGGCAGTAAGCAGGTACTCTTCCTCGCTCCCGTAGGTTGGGAAGCAAATCAGCTTTGTTTTTTTTAACTTGTCATGGGTAGTAAGCCTCAGTAGAAATACCACACTTGTGTCCTTCACACCACTGCCACCCAAACTCTACCACTGTCAGTTTACCGAGCTGCAGAAGCTGATAGTTCAGTGACAAACCTAAATTTACAATCTGCACCCTTGATACCAAAGTGGCAGCCTGCAGGTCATTGATGTTATTGATAATGACTGTACTCCATGTTGTCTCCTGGTGTTGGAGATGACTGTACTCCATGTTGTCTCCTGATGGATATGATGACTGTACTCCACGTCGTCTCCTGATGTTGGAGGTGACGACTGTACTCCACGTTGTCTTCTGATGTTGGAGGTGACGACTGTACTCCATGTTGTCTCCTGATATTGGAGATGACGACTGTACTCCATGTTGGCGATAATGACTGTACTCCATGTTGTCTCCTGATGTTGGAGGTGATGACTGTACTCCACGTTGTCTTCTGATGTTGCAGGTGACTGTACTCCATGTTGTCTCCTGATATTGGAGGTGACGACTGTACTCCATGTTGTTTCCTGATGTTGGCGATAATGACTGTACTCCATGTTGTCTCCTGATGTTGGAGATGACTGTACTCCATGTTGGCTCCTGATGTTGGAGATGACTGTACTCCATGTTGGCTCCTAATGTTGGAGATGACTGTACTCCATGTTGTCTCGTGATGACGATAATGACTGTACTACGTATTGTCTCCATTGTTACCAGTTACTACACTTATTTTTTATTTCACATTTGTTAACCGGGTTGGTCCAACTGAGCACAAGCCCATTTTCAATGTAGATCCAAGGAGAAAAGCTCCAACAGTAATACTTCACATAATTACACAGCTTAGAGTATTAATTAGATTACAAAGTGTAGAAAAAAAAGAAAATACAGCATAATTGTTAGCATATACAGAGACGATATATAAGTACATAGAATGACATATAATTTGAGAACAGTTGCAGTCAGGAGTATGACATTTGCAGTTAGGAATTGTTGACATTAAGTATATTTCAACCACAAACCCTGTTTTACACCGAGCCATTACGCACGCAAGCACGTCATTGTTAGGATTGCCTGTGCAGCTCTTGTAAGATTAAAGCTTTGTATGACCCAGCATATGATGTGCATATATGACTCTGTATGTTCTGATTTGATGCTGTGGTAGTTATGTTGAATGTTGGTCACAAGACGCACAAGCTTCTGTGAAGGCAGAGTTTGAAGGAGATTGTCAGTGATATTTCCAGTAGGCCAGTAGTGATTTGTACACTAACAGAATGAGAGGGTGGCTTCTTACTAGCAAGTTTTGAAAATGGGGCAGGATGTTAGTTGTCTCTGAGTTTGTCGGGTCAGTATAGCAAACGCATTGCTTGTTCTACCCATAATTTTATATGATCGATGATGCAATATCTGAATACATCTGTACTTCAGACACAGAATGTTATGAGCTGTTAAGAGCTGTCCTGCTAAAGCTGCAGTCCTTGGAAATTCTTTCTTAAAATCCTGAAAGCTGCTTGTAGTTTTTTGTTTCCTGACAAAGTGGATCTTGCTCAGCAAGTCCAGTTTTCAAGAGGGACCATTGTCCTGGGGGTGCAAAAATCCTGTAAATTAGCACTCAATGTGAGTGTTACACAAATCGACAATACAAACGATTAACTTGCAGTACATTACTGCAACATACTTTCATAGTAATGACATTTCAGAATCTAAACAATGCAGGTAAATGAACATCTTTGGTCTTCTTAGTTTGATTCAATATAAAATAATCCAGTTGTCAGGATTTGCAGTAAGAATGTATAAGTATTACAGTGTAAATGTTATATGTACTAGCAGTTTGCTGGGAATTAAGAATGGTGTGTGAGAAGTAGGGAGAGTAAGGGGGTTTGAAATGGTTTTAGTTACCAGTTTGCAATGAGGGAAGGCTAGTTGGTTCATAAGTTTATATCTAATTACTTGGCCAGCTGCCCCTGTGGGCAAGGGTGAGAATCAAATTCTGTACCTTGTGTCTGGGAGGTAAACACCTTTACTATTTTACCAACCCCAACCCCCACAAAGTAGGCTTTAAAGACCCAACTAATCTTAAATGAGGTAACTGCGGTGGAGCACCATGGCAGGTGATGTGCACTGTACCGTGAGTCCATGTCTTTAAAGGAGTACAGCAGGTTTCTCTAATGTATTCCTCAACTTCATGGCCCTTTTCCTCCCTATTTACATTGTCCTCTGTAAAGCAACAACAATAAAGCATTTACAATTTTTATAATTCCCCTTACTTCTGTAACAGAAGCCTATCTTCTCATACTGTGATGGTTTCACTTACAAAATGATTTTCTCACGTTTGAATAAAGTTTGCTGGAGTCCCCCAATTACTGTCATTGAGGCCAGGCAGTGCAGATACTTTTTTTTTTTAATCAGTTCTCTCCCCTAGAGAGACATCACCACAGCCGTCATCTGATTCTAACTAAAATAATAAGACCCACCCATTCTGTGATGTCATGGCTCCCTTGTCCTTCCTCCAGCCTGAGTGCTGTTCATTTTATTCAGTAGTAGTGTAGTAACACCGATGTTTGGAAACACAAATTTGGTATGCATACTTGTACATTCTGCATGGCAAATGATGCTTGGATGGTGTATCGCTTGCATACTTCTCTGTTGTATTTGCACCAGATACTGCTAGTGTGTAGTGTGGGAATAGAAAGATTACAACATTACCCTGGTATCAGAGGTGGCAGTGCAACATATTCATAGTGGCGTAACATGAGAGTAGCTCTAAGCAAGCACCATGTGAAACCTGAACAAGCACCTAGAATTATTCAGTGCAGCTTCCACACCTTAAGTCTGAAAATGAATTCACATACTCACATGAACAGGAGTAGCTGCATATTGATGGCTAAAGGTGTATGGGCATGTCGGGTGATTACTACACTGCAAAACTGGTATGTAATGGTAGAGATATTTGGAAGGCATGAGCAAACACACCAGTATATTAAAGCCATTGCACCAATTGAACTGGAGGCTGGCAAATAGATTTAGTAGGGATTTTGTCCATGCACAAATATTTCAACAGTGATTCTTTGCAGTGGCATCCATTATCTGATTCAAGGTAAGTTAACTTTGATGTCCTTTATTTAAAAAAAAAAAACAATAAATTTACTTTGTTATAAGTGACTTCTGGACACAAGAAAAAGGAAGGGGAAATATAGCAATGTGGTTTGTATGTACAAAGACAAATCCAGGGGTTAGAGTAGCTGGCGCCATGTCAGACTCCAAGCCGGTCACAAGTGGTGTCCCACAGGGCTCGGTCCTTGGCCCCCTGTTCGGCATCTACTTCTCAGAAGTACAGGCTAACATAGGAGGACTATAGCTGACAAAGTTTGCAGATGACTGCAAACTGGGAGCCATAGTGGAAAGTACATCGGACATAGATATCCTTCAGAGGGGTCTCACGGAAACTGATAGCTGGTGCCAGAGCCATGGCCTGAAGTTAAATGCCAAAAAATGTAGTCATACCCTTCGGGAAAAACAAGGTAACCCCAAGCTACCATATAGGTGGCAATCCAATAAGCACAGAAGAGGTTATCAGGGACCTGGGGACCCAGGTTGACAGTGGCCTTTCTTTTGACACTCGCATTGCTAAAGTGGTTAGAAAAACCTTCTACATTGCCCACCTGATCATGAAGGGATTCACATCCAGATCAAGTGAGGTAATTGTTCCCCTGTACTCTTCACTTATCAGACGAATGATCGAGTACAATGCCCCATTCGGAATGTATCTCACCCGACACCTGCAGCAATTGGAGAGACCCCAAAAGTTCCTCACCAAAAGGATAAAGGGACTCCAAAATCTGTCATATGCTGCCGACTGAAGAAACTCCAGCTCTATTCAGTCGCATACCGGCTGCTCAGAGGTGACCTGTGCCTGACACATACAAGGCCATGTCCAACCCGGAATCAATGGACATGCTCCACCTCAAAAAATCCAAATCTACCAGATCCACTAGAGCAAGCGACTTAAACCTTAGCACGGATATAAAAAGGACATGCTGGAGGGATAGATTTGTCACCCAGAGACTCCCTATGTTGTGGAATAAAATCCCAGTCCATGTGAGGCAGAGCACCTTGCTGGCTGTGTTCAAGAGAAATCTTGACCGGTGGATGGGAGATCGTAGGTTTACCCTGGGAATCATCTCTGTGTCACTGCTGGACAGAGGCACAACAAACTAATGGGCACAGTATTTTTTAACATAAGGGGTGGCGTAAGCCACAAAAACTCTGGGCTAGGCTTATAAATGACTTAGGGTAGATAGCCTAGTAGAAACCTATGAACCTATGACACTAAAAAAGGTTTTTTTTTTTTGCAAACCAACCAGTGGAGTAAAAATATATGAAGGCAAACACTGCATACCAACACACACTGCACATGTAAATCTCAATTTTTAACAAGGTGGAAGCATGAAGTGATACCTTAACACTTAAATTAATAAAGATCTAAACTGGTTAATAGTGTAAATGTTTTTTTCTTTAGCTCCTTGGTGCAAGACCTTACTGGATGTGATTGCAGTCAAGTAAGGCCATGGCTATAGTGCAGCAAAAAATGTCCCCTCTAACAAAGGAAATGCTAGAGCAAAGATTAGATTACATGAGTCAAGCACCCTGCTGAGATCTGCCAAACAATGGAATTACCAGGTCAAATTACCCTCAGGACGTTGACAGCTAGGGAAGCTAAGTGTTATGGGGGAGGGGAGAAGTAAATGGACTGGAATTCATTGTTTCACAAATTAGTGCCATTTAAACTAAATTAGAAAAAAGGCAACAGTAAACAGCACTTTGAGTGTGTTCTGCGGCATTTGCACTGTTTCTGTTTTAAGTAGTCATCCAGCAGCAGGGAAGATTACTTAAACTGTTCTATTTTACTCAGTACTTTGTACGCATGCAACATCTATGAAATGACAGGAACTTTAGGCAGACACAGGCCTGCATGATGTAACATTTTGAGCCAAACAATGATTTCTGGGATACTGGATGGCAACTTGATTTATCCAAACCACGTCAGTATGCCAGCCTCCAGGTGGTTAGAGTCTGGAATTACATATAAAAATATTTAAAATCCTGTAAAAAATCCCAGAGTGCTGTTAAAGTGTAGGAAACATCATGCCATGATGTTTTAAACATGTTTTGAGTCTGTGGGTGCAGTACTCCTTTAATGTTTGACTTCTTTAATTAGTGATGTGAGGCTGCTGCTTGGTTCTGTTCAGTTGGTGTGGCGGTACTTGGAGTTGCAGCATGTGTTTTAAAGATGCATTCATTTACTTTTAGGAGGTATTAGTTGGTGGATCCAAGTTGAATAGTAATGTGCCACTGTAGCAAGTTGTTTAAGGTGGGGAATGTTTGTGTAATTCAAGGACAGAAGTTATTTGCTGGCATAAAGTTCTACTTTCTCATGTCACCCAGATTAATTTATTTAGCATCATATGATGATGCGTTTAATTTGCCAGCAGCAAACTTCTTTTTTGTTCCTAGGTTCATAGCTGTATACTAAGATAATGACCACTAGGGCCTTTAATAAACCTAGCTGTGCAACTCAAATGTGTCCCACAGGTTGTATGTTTTAGATGTTTCTGTAGGGGGTGATTGTTGGTTACATCATGATATACTGAATGCCTCTGTCCTTCAGAGACTTGCTTGCCAGATCAGGCCTGAGTTTTTGATTTCCCATCTAATGGTCCAAGTTGCCCTTAAATAGGGTTGAGGGACTTTGTTTCACATGGATTGAGGGGGGGGGGGCTGTTCCAGAGAGAGAATTCTCTAAGTTACAGTTATCTGTCTCTCCAACATTTCTTATTTATGGTGCAAGCAAAATTTAGGTTTTTAGATGTAGTTCTGATGCTTATTTGGCAGAAGTCCAAAAGATTCATCATGGCAGGGTCCATGGGAGATGCTTTATATAAGGCATAGATCACCCGTCAGTAGTGTGTAGAAGACAGTAGAGAGATGGGGCTTTTTGGGTGGTCTACATAGTATGACAAGTATTCCTTTTGTAAGGAATTTTTGTGGACATTCCATTTGCTGACTGATCACGTACATACCAAAGGGGGGAACATTACACTTAAAGATGGGTCTGTTGAGGGCAGAGTTCAGTGGAACAATACCTTTCCTTGATCTAGATGCCGTGCATTTATAAGCTGAGCAACATAGAAGGATTTCCTTCCTACCTTAGATACATGTTGGTCAAAGACCAGGTTACTGTCTACATATGTTCCCAGGTCCCTGACTATTGGATCAATATTGATAACATAGTTTCTTGGGGTGGCTGACTTCCCAAAAGGTACTGTATCGCATTTCTTGTTGTTGAGGTTTAAGCCTTGGCACCAGTCAGTTGTCTTTGTTAGACCCTCTTGTAAGATGTTAGTGGCTTGGGGGGAGTCTATGACTGCTCAGAGTTTTCAGTCTGCACACTTGGTCAGCCAGAGGCCTTTGATGTTGACCTTGACTAAGAAGTAGATGTCAAAGACGGGCGGGCCCAACACAGAGCCTTAAAGGACTCCACTGGTGACTGACCTCTTTGAGGAGGGGGTCTCGCCAATCCTAACCTCCTGCATCCTGTCTATGAGCCAGCTGTCTATCCAGTATGTTATATAGTGGTTTATGCCCAATTCTGTAAGTTGAACAATGTCCAAGTGAGGCATCGTATCAGTTGCTTTAGCCAGGTCAAGGTCGGCAGTATGCACTGTTTTACTCTTATCCATTGCCTTGGTGACCTTCTTAAAGATGTCCACTAGGCTCAGTAGGCATGACCTTCCTTTGACAAAGCCAGGCTGGGTTGGGTCCAGTGTTTTAACGATTCCTATGTGGTGTTGATTATTTCCAGGATAATTTATTTCTATGGCTTTGCATGTTAGACTAGTCAGACAAATGGGTCTGTAGTTTCTGGGATCTGTTGATGACTCACCATTATGAAGATGGATGACTGTTGCAGTCGTCTATTGTTGTGGTGCACAGCCTGTTTTAAGACTATGGTTAAATAACTCCACTGGCCCTGATAGGTCATCTTTTAGACCATTCAGTAGGCTTCACGGGATATTGCCAGGGGCCATAGAGACTGTAATCTTGGCCTTTGCAAGCACAGCCAGGACATGCTGTCTCTGTCGTTGGATGGGTTATGTTTGAATGTATTTCTTGGGAGGAGGCTGAGGGTGAGTGGGGGGGATAAAGTTGGAACAGAGTTTATCAGCCAGCAGATTTGCTGTATCGACCTGCTCAGTGGCACCATTAACCACCAGTTCAACACATTGCTGTGCGCTGCCTTTGAGGTTTCTGACATATCTGAAGAAGGCCTAATTGTTTTTTTGCCTGAGAGGTTATCTTGACTTCAAAATTGGCTTTATTGGACTTAATTAGCCCCTCCCCCCACCCCACCCCAAATAAGCACTCTGCCATCCTGTTAATCCCAATGGGGTGAGAGTCGTCTAGATAATCCCAATGGGGTGAGAGTCATGTAGATAATCCCAGTGGGGTGAGAGTCATGTAGATAATCCCAGTGGGGTGAGAGTCATGTAGATAATCCCAGTGGGGTGAGAGTCATGTAGATAATCCCAATGGGGTGAGAGTCATGTAGATAATCCCAATGGGGTGAGAGTCATGTAGATAATCCCAATGGGGTGAGAGTCATCTAGATAATCCCAATGGGGTGAGAGTCATCTAAATAATCCCAGTGGGGTGAGAGTCATCTAGCTTGCTAGCCCTTTAGTCCATTCTTTCCCCAGCCACAAGAGACTGCAGATGAGACCATTTGGCATAATAGTCAAGATCTTTGCCTCACATTCACAAGATACAAGGTTTGATCCTGACCTCCAGTCAATGCCTGTGTGAAGTTTGCATGTTTGCTATGTCTCTCTGTGGGGTTCCTCCCATCTCCAAAAAAGTTTGTGTTTTCATCTCAAAACTCACCCAAGAATGGAGCTGTGGGCAGCAGCACAGACTCTAAATGGTGCCCTATAGGGGAAGAGGTGCATAAGCCAACTACTTTGGGCATCTGCTGTGGTGCGCAGTATCCTCAAGATAGGAGCACAAGGATCACAGACTGTGTGCCATGGCAGGGCTAGCCACTTGACAGTGTAAAATATGGCTCTAGTGATTTGGTCATGTTGACTAAGTCACCAGATGGGCATGGATATTTGCTGGTGATAACTGGGTTTGAGGATCTGGCCTTCTCCAATGTAACTTAGGAACCCATGCTAAGCAATGGTGGGAGGCGTGTATGTGCCCCTGTTGTCAAGTGTGTGCCCACCCTAAAGCCCAGCAGCCCTGGGTCCATACCTCTCAACCTCTTGGCATAAGCAAGCTGGACAAAGCCTAAAGTAATGGAGGGGCAAAAGCCAAAATAAAAAATGAGGACAGATGTTAAATATTGCATTTATAAACTTAGAAAGTCAATAGAATAACAGGATTTCTCTTGGCATGCATTTGATAGTCAAAAATCTCGACGTTCTGCAAAAACTCTGGGCAGTTGAGAGGTATGTTTAATTCAAGTAGCTAATGGCTGACTGATGTCCAGTTTCCCAGCTTGGGTTATCTGGGGTAGCTCTTTTGAGCGAAACCTTGGTGTAAAACTAGTCAATTGCAAAACATGAAGAATTGCTGCACTTAATGTAGGTTCACTGACAGGACACTGCTTGGAGATGGATGAAATAATGGTGATGAGGAGGCTGGACATCATCGATACCCAGGAGGTTCACTGACAGGACACTGCTTGGAGATGGATGAAATAATGGTGATGAGGAGGCTGGACATCATCGATACCCAGGAGGTTCACTGACAGGACACTGCTTGGAGATGGATGAAATAATGGTGATGAGGCTGGACATCGATACCCAGGAGGTTCACTGACAGGATACGGCTTGGAGATGGATGAAATAATGGTGATGAGGCGGCTGGACATCATCGATACCCAGGAGGTTCACTGACAGGACACGGCTTGGAGATGGATGAAATAATGGTGATGAGGCGGCTGGACATCGATACCCAGGAGGTTCACTGACAGGACACGGCTTGGAGATGGATGAAATAATGGTGATGAGGCGGCTGGACATAGATGCCCAGGAGGTTCACTGACAGGACACTGCTTGGAGATGGATGAAATAATGGTGATGAGGAGGCTGGACATCATCGATACCCAAGAGGTTCACTGACAGGACACGGCTTGGGGATGGATGAAATAATGGTGATGAGGCTGGACATCATCGATACCCAGGAGGTTCACTGACAGGACACTGCTTGGAGATGGATGAAATAATGGTGATGAGGAGGCTGGACATCATCGATACCCAGGAGATGACATGGAAGGGTAGTGCAGCAAAGCTGTTGGGCTTGGAAGGAGGAAAACAGGCTAGAAATGTCTGTGAGTTGTGGTGAGGGGAGAGCCTTCAGAAGGTAGTGAGGTCTGTTATCAGAATTAATGAAACTCTTGGTAACTGGACTCAATCTAATGATAGGCCAATATTCATATCATCAGCCTGTGTCCCACAGCAGGGTTCTGATAATGAGGAAAAGAGGGCATTCAGACCAGTTGCAGGGTCCACTAGGTAAAGCAGGATAGTATGAACTGGTTTTGATAACTGGTGACCTGAGTGTACCTATTTGGATAGACAGAATAGTTTGAGGACTGCCTAAGTCCATATGGGTGTGGCAGCATGAGTAGAGGAGGAAAGCTCATTCTAGACTTGTCTGGCAAATGGCTTGCTAGTAGCCAACACATGGTTCAACAAAAGAGAGAGTCGCAAGATAACATACAAGAGTGGCTAACATGCAACTTTGGTATAACATGCAGCTTTGGTAGACATCCTTCTAGTAAAGAAAGGGTATTGGGGTAGAATCTGTGATTGCAAAGTCATCCCCGATGAAATGGTCAACCCACAGCATAAACCTGTGGTTGCCACAATAAGCTGCAAGCAGTGATCAGAGAACGCTCTGAGGTCAACAGAGACAAGGCTGACGACCTGGAAGTTGACTGGAGAGAAAGCACAACAGTTCAAGGAACGACTCTGGGCTTTAGCACATCAAAAGGAGGAAATAGGTGGAGTTGAAGAATGGCATCTCCTCAAATCAGCATTTGTGAGGACTACAGAACAAATGTGTGGTTGAGCCAGATATGAAAATAATGTACATAAGGAAAGCTGGTGGTAGAATGCAGAAGTCCAGGAAGTCATCAGAAGAAAGGAAAAGTGGGAAATAGAAGAGAGAGACCAGGTGAGGAAGGAATACTGGGTGGCTAACAAAAAGTCGAAAAGAGGAGTTGCAGTACCAAAGGACAGGGCATTAGAAGCACTCTACCATCTTCCAGAAATTGACTCCGTAGCTGGTACAAAGAAACATTTATCAGGTTGCAAGGGAAAGACAAAGAATGAAAAAGATTCAGACACCGTTCTTAAGGGATGCCAGGTACATCCTGGCTCACCAGTCCACAGGACATCAAAGGCAGGTGGAAGGAGTACTTCCAGCAACTTCTGAATAAAGAAATCCCAACAGAAGCTGTACTGATCCAGACACAGCCTATGATGAGAGAAGAGTAGGCACCCACCCTAGAAGAAGCAAAAACAGCACTAAGGAAAATTAAGTCAGAGAAAGCAGCAGGCTTAGATGAGGTCACAACACACATGATAAATATGTTGGGTGATATAAGGGAGAAATGGTTCCTTAGGGTATCAGTAGCAGTGTGAAGAGAGAGAGGAGTTTCACAGATGATTGAAGAATATGCATACAAGCACCAGTGCTTGAGAACAAAGGGGGCATCCACAACTGTGGCAGTACAGAGGTATCATGACTCAAGTTCTGGAGAGGGTAATACATGGATATGCAGAGTAGTGGAAAGTAGAATGAGAAAAGAGCAGTTAAGATCAGGATGCAGCACAATCGACTTGTTTGCAGTGTGATGGATACTTGAAAAGAAGCTACAGATGAGGAAAGAGTACAGCTGGGCATTCCTGTACTTGGAGAAAGCATATAACAAGGTCCCAAGAAAGCTGATTTGGGCATTCCTGTAGCGATTCAGAATTGCAGAAACATTGCTTGAATTAGTTCAAGCTATGTCCAAGGACCCAGTGACTCAAGTGTTAAGTATTCAGTATCTCAGAGGGGTTCCCAGTGAGAGTGGATGTGAATCAGAGTTCAGCTGCGAGTCCCCTACTCTTTATACTGGTGATGAATTGCATAGGTAGATAGGCTGATGGGGGCGGATAAAGAAAGTTGCTGTATGCAACCAATGTGGCATTACAGGCAGCATCTGAGCAAGAACTTCAGCAAAGGATTGGGAAATGGAATTCAGAACTGAAATGAAATTCAGAGCTGAAGACAAATGGGATGAAACCGAGTGCAGATAAGACAATGGTAATGGCAGAAAATGGGGGAAGTACGCAGCTGTGATTTGAGATAGAAGGAAAGATAGTGGAACAGGTTAATAGCTTCGAGTATCTGGGAGGGGTGGTAGAGGAGAATGGAAGTCTGAATGAAGAGATCAAAGCTAGAATCAGAGGGGCTACAGCCAACTCGCAGTGAGTCAGGCATAGTGTATGACAGAAGAATGCCAAAGAAGCTGAAAAGTAAGGTGTAAAAAACAGTAGTGCTACCATTACTACTGTATGGTACAGAAACCTGGGCAGGAAAGGCAGACCAGGTGAGGAAGCTCGAGGGTGATTGAGACAAAGTGCCTGAGACAAGTGGTAGGATGCACACTGTGGGATAAATGAAATGAGGACATCAGAGCAGAAGCCAAAGTACCCCCAATTGCAAACAAGGTCAAAGAACAGATTAATTATGGTGGTTTGGGTATTTGTGCCGAAAATCTGATTACGAATATTTGGGACAGATAGGAGAAAGCAAGAGGAAGCGAGGGCATCCACTAAAGAGGTGGATGGATTCTGTGAGAGAAGATCTGCGACAATCAAGCATGAGTATCAAAAAAGGGAGACAGTCAAGCATGAGTATCAAAAAAAGGGAGACAGTCAAGCATGAGTATCAAAAAAGGGAGACAGTCAAGCATGAGTATCAAAAAAAGGGAGAGAGTCAAGCATGAGTATCAAAAAAAGGGAGAGAGTCAAGCATGAGTATCAAAAAAGGGAGAGAGTCGAGCATGAGTATCAAAAAAGGGAGAGTCGAGCATGAGTATCAAAAAAGGGAGAGAGTCGAGCATGAGTATCAAAAAAGGGAGAGAGTCGAGCATGAGTATCAAAAAAGGGAGAGAGTCGAGCATGAGTATCAAAAAAGGGAGAGAGTCGAGCATGAGTATCAAAAAAGGGAGAGAGTCGAGCATGAGTATCAAAAAAGGGAGAGAGTCGAGCATGAGTATCAAAAGGGAGAGTCGAGGCATGAGTATCAAAAAGGAGAGAGTCGAGCATGAGTATCAAAAGTGAGAGTCGAGCATGAGTATCAAAAAAGGGAGAGAGTCGAGCATGAGTATCAAAAAAGGGAGAGAGTCGAGCATGAGTATCAAAAAAGGGAGAGAGTCGAGCATGAGTATCAAAAAAGGGAGAGAGTCGAGCATGAGTAGCAGAGAAGGCAGGAGAGTAACGGTGAATAGTGCGAGATGACAACAGTTGGCACAGTGCCCAAATCCTATGTAGAAAATGGGAAAGGGGGTTGATAAGCAAGAGATTGTAGAGCCATTTCTTACTTAGTGAAGGAGCCCTCCTCACAGTGACCCCATTGATACAGTGGCCAATAGACTGCACTAATCTTGAATTTTGGAGAACTCCCCGAGATCAGACCTTTGCCCTGTCCAGACTACTACTTTGTGTTATGTGGTGCTCATCTCTCTCCCTCTCAAAACCCTTCCTGCCCATTGGCTGCTACCACTCAGTAGTTTGGCTGGCACACTGCCTTTCTCCCCCTAAGATAGGGTGAGCCAGTATTGTCCTCATTTTCACCCCCATATGATGACCCTTCCAGTTTTAAGGCCACTAACTGAATCCAGGTCACCAGTTAATTCTTTATTCCTGTGTGCTGCAGCACCGTGACAGGCCATTTGAGTAACGATTTTTGGGTATTTCTCAACACTGTTGGTATTATTATGAGTCCACACTTGTCTTAAAGCCAGTCAGTAGTTGGTCTGCAAGGCACCAAGTTTTTGAGTTTTTCTCTGTAGGTGATATTTCTGTGTTACTTGATGTTTACGTTATGGTTGATTGTAACACCCAGATGTCCTTCCATATCACTGTTGCAGTTCATTACAGTTGGGATCCCCTGCCAAGAGCAGTCTGACATCTAACCAGTATACTAAGGCATTTAGGTTGCTTTAAGGTGCGTCGTACGTCACACACATGGTCCTTATGTAGCGTAGGACATAAAGGTGACATCTGGACTTAACCTCAGAACTTCTTTGCCACCAGTCTGAACAACCCATTTCATTACTGGTTCGCCAAGCGATTGCAGATAAGTGCCCTGTGGGGTTTTGTTGTACCGTATCGCCCTCCGTCTCTCTCCCCATTTTTCGTTGGTTGTGGGGTTTCATTTCATTCAAGAAGAGTACATGCCAGTATGGAAGACAGATTCCTCATTAAGACCATATCACGAGCAATGCCTGTTTTGCCTCGATGCTTTTCACCACCATACATTCTGTTCAATCTGCTAGGCCTTTGTTCCCAAGTCCTTATGTAGTAGGCTTTCTTTGGCTTTATATCTGGATAGTCAACAGTTAAAGACACTATGGAGGGGAACTTACCATTCCGAGGGGCAGCCGTCTGTGAAGAAGACAAAGGAATCTAGGTCAGATTCTTTCACTGTACAGCCTCAGCCTGTGGTGAGTGAAAACCCGGAGGGTCACCCGGGTCCATCATTGGATTCTTCTGCCCCGACCATTTTGGAGACCTGCGGGGATCCAACTTTAGGCATGTCCTTGGAGACAATGCAGACTTCTGCTTTGGACATTCAGAGAAGTCCCAACTAGAATTATTGAATGCTGTTTGGGGTTGAAACCTTTTAAGTTTTATAAGGCGGACGTCCCCTTAAAGCAAAAAACTAAGCATATTTTTCTAGCCCCTAAAGATCCGTAGCGTGAATGGCAGAGCTTCAGTTGGGAGTTTAGTGCTTTGATGGCTTTAAAAACCTCCTCAGGGAGTTTCTGTTCCAGTCCTCCCTTGGTCCTCTGGTCTCCTTAAAAGCCCCAGAGAATAAGAGTCCTCTAAGGACACGGCAAATTCAGATGAGGAATCCTTTGCTTACTCCTCTCACATTCCCTCTCCTTTAGGTAGTGGGTCTGAGGAAGAGCAATCTACTAGTCCTGATGATCCTTATGAGGAAATTTTCTTTGGAGACACCATCTCCAGGATGATGGAGTTCTTTAAATGGGATTGTGCTCAGGTTTCTGAAGTATAGAAAAGGTATTATGAGTACCTGCAGATTTCTCCCAGACCTTCTGCTGCCCCTTCTATTTTGGCTGCCTTGTTGGATGCCTTTTCTAATGTTTTTAAGGCTCCTGACTCTCAGCCCCCCCCCCTGCCCCCAAGAAACCGTGATAGGTTTTATAGGATGCCTGGAGACTGTAAATGTCTGTGTAAGCGCCCTTCTTCTGACCCCTCACTGGTGTCTGTGGCTTCTGATAAGCCATCTCGGTTGCCTCCAAGTTACTGCCTTTTGATAAAGGTAGCAGAACCACGGAAAGGTTGGGTAAAAAGGTCGGTACCTCTGCTACCTTAGCTTTTAGGGTGGTCAGTTATCAGACCCATATATTCCGGTACATGTTGACACTTCTTTCTCAGGTCTGTCAGGTAATTTCTAATCTCCCAGACTGAGGATAAAACTTCTGTGCTTTCCCTGTTAGGGACTTCCTTCCAGGTGGCTCGTCATTCCATCAAGTGTAGTTATGCAGCAGACGCTTCCTCTGGGGCTGCTGCTTTTGGGACAGTTATGAGGAGATATTCTTGGCTTTGGCTTCAGCCTTTGCCTGATATTAAGGCTAAGATGATGGTTGCCCCTCTAGATGATAAACACTTGTTTGGCAAAGCTGCTGCTTGGTTTAAGTCCCTTCAGGATAAAGGCAAGGCTTTACAGGAACTTAAGCGTGTTTTTCTCCTGTATGTAAGGTTCAGAGAAATTACCCCAATAAGCCTTGTTCATAAGCAATATCGCCCTCCCCCTGAGGGTAAAAAAGCTGGGAAGTGGGCTCCTCCTGCTAAAGCTACTCAGACTTCTTTGCCCCAGAAGTGTCTTTTTCCTGATAAACCAGGTACTGTCTGACTTTACTACTCTTCCCAGCCACTTTTCTCTTTCTCTGCATCTTTCCTGTCTCTTTCTATTTGGTTAAATGTCTCTCAGGACTCCTGGGTTCTCTCCATTATTCGCCAGGGGTACTTCATGGCCTGGAAATCTCATCTGCCTTTTATGAGAATTATTCAGCCCCCCAAAACAGCTGTCCTCCTTTCCAAGGGTGCTTTGAGATCTCCTGACTAGGGTTACTATTAAAGAGGTCCCAGTATCACAAAGGAGGAGGAGGCTTTATTCCAGAATGTTTCTAGTGCCCAGGAAAGAGGGTACTGCGAGATCACTTCTAGACCTCTCTCATCTAAACACATTCTTGAAGGTTCCCTCTTTCTGAATGTGTTCCTTCAGATTTTCTTCCCCCTTTTGCTTCCTCAGGCTTATGTGGCGTCTGTGGACCTCAAGGATGTTTAATTCCATATCCCAATTCATCCCCTTTTCAAGACAGTTAAATGTTTCTCTGTTGCTTCCTGGCATTTTCAGTTTTCTGCTTTGCCCTTTGGCCTTTCTACTGTCCTAAGGGTATTCGAATAAAGAAAAAAAACCCGAAGAAAACTGAATGCAGACTCTGGAAACCAAATACCGTTTATTACAAAATAAAAACCTTTGTCGCAGTAAATTCAGGAGACTTCATCAGGTAACACTCCATTCAAAAAATGCATTTTTTATACAGAATTATAAATGTCTCTTAATTAGGGTAAATCAACTTTCAAGTTCTTAAAGTGGCAACATCCCAAAAATACTCAATATAAAAACACAAAAGTAAAATACATTGTGCTCAAGGTTTAACTAATTCTAAATCCTTCATTTTAAAATACGATACACATCATTAAAAATGCCTATCTTATTTGTGACTTAAGTTTTAAAAGGCATCCTGTAGATGCCATCTCATTAAGCCCTGGCCACCTGATTGCAATAAAAAACAAAATCCAAGAGCATTCTTTTCTTTCTAAATACAATGACCCCTCTCTGATTAGATGTGACCTTTTCAATCACTGTAAACTGAAGGTTTTGCCCAGGATACTCAGTGTTTCTCCCTGGGCCTCCACTGAAAACGGGTCCTCGGGGGCCCAGTGGACCTCCCCGGTAATCAAACTGGAAATAAATAATAATAAATAAATATATAATGTGTTGGTCAGCTTCTTTTTTTTTTAATTTCATAAGTGTTCGAACAAACTAAAAAACAGAATGTACGGGCTGTCCAGTGTAGAAAGCAGAACAGTACTGACACAGAGCCCATTAAATAATGCCAGTGCTATTACAATTAAATTTACCTTTAATCTTAAGCTGGTGGCTGTTAATCTTGAACAAATCACCCGTTTTAATTTATTTGCAGAGAGTACAACAACCACACTTATTCATGTAGACTGACAGAGAATTGCTTACTTTTGTTGTGCATTCAAGCAAATTTTTAAAGTTGGATCCCTTTCTATAAACCACCAATGGTTTATCACCCAATTTATTTTTAACTGCACAATCTTCATTCATAAGGGTTCGGTTCTTATAGATCACCCATCTGACCATGTCACTATCAGTACTGAAGGTGGTGATAAAAGATGTTTTAAAATCCCATCTGTCATTATTCAAAACTGCCCCTTCCTCTATTTGAGACGACATAAAACCATCAGCGATAGTTAAAATAGGTGTAAAAATGGTTATTGCACCTTTTAGTGAAGACTTCCTCTCTAAGATCATTAACAAAATCAACTGGTAACCCCTCCTTAAGTATTAAGTATTAAGTAACTCACATTCTATTAGAAAGTAGTCATGTAGAACCCTTATGTCCCTTAGGCTCCTGCAGGTTTTACAGTTCCCTCTCCCAGTACTTTCTCCCCAGTGAAGAGGATTCTTCAGAAGAGGAGGCACCTTCAGGAGAGGTATCTTTGGCTTACTCTTATCAGATCCCCTCCCCACTGGATTACACCTCCCCACAAGAAGAATTCAGTGGAGCAGGTTCACCTATGGAAGACTTTTCCTTTGGAGAGAGACTAGCTAAAATGAGATCCCATTTTAAATGGGGCAGGGCCCAGGTATCTGTAGTACAAAAAGATACTGTGAGCTACTACAGGTGGAGTCACCTAGCCCATCTGCTATTCCCCCTGTCTTGCCTGTATTTCTTGATGTTTTTGCCTCAGCTTGTCAGGCACCAGATTCCCAGCTTACCTGCCCCCAAGAGGACCGCTTCTACAAGGTCACAGAGGATTGTAAGTTCCTCTTCAGATGCACTTCTGTGGATCCTTCTCTTATTTCTGTGGTTTTGGACAAGCCGTCAAGATTGCTGCCCTCCACTACCTTTCTACCATCATATAAGGATAGCAGGATTCTACATAGACTAGGCAAAAAAGTGTACTCTTCTGCCTCTCTAGCATTTAGGGCCATAAGTTACCAAACACACACAACCATATTCGCTTTAGAGCTTATGTCCCAACCTGTCACAGGTAATTGCAGACTCTCCTGACTCAGAAAATACAACCTTGGCTACTTGCTTGCTTGGTACATCTCAAATAGCACGCCACTCCATAAAATGCAACTATGGTGCTGCAGAGGCTTCCATCAGAGCAGCTGCATCTGGATCGGTGTTAAGATTCTCTTGACTAAGACTCCATCTCTTACCTGAGAACATAAAAGACAAACTTTTAGATGCTCCTTTGGCAAGCTCTGCCTTGTTTGGCTCTGCAGCTGTTAACTTGTTCAAATCATTGTAAGAAAAGAGTAAGGAATTTAAAAATGTTTTCCCAGTACCTAAGTTCCAAAGAAATTATCCTGCAAAACCTGTGTTTGTGCACAGACATTCGTGTCACCCACACCCCAGAACAAAAAAACAAAAAAGAGTGACAGGAGACCACAACAGCCTAGGCCCCCACCAGCAACTATGCCACCAAAGCAGCCCTTTTGAAACGGTCAGTCCTATCTTTGACTGCATCCTCCCAATCACCCACATCCCACTTTCCCAGTGCCTCTTCCTGTCCGTACCAGTCTAGCAAAGCATCCCCTCCATTGTTCACAAGGGTACTTTATGGTATGGGATCAACTACCCTCCTTCAGGGGCATCCCCCAACCTGCCAGGGAGCAACTACCTTTTTCCCCCCAAAGGTTGTGTTAGATTTAATGAACCAAGGAACCATACAGTGCGTTCTCAAAAAAGAAATCGAGAAAAGATTTTATTCCAGTTTGCTCCCTGAAGACCCATCCTTGACCTATTCCATCTCAGTACCTTTCCAAGGGTACCCACTTTCTGCACACTGACACACTAGACTTTGTTCTCACCATACCTCGCAACCATACCGAATTACTCGGTAAAAAACGAGTTTTGGGCTCCAAATAATGGGGTGCCACGATTCCCGAGTGGCACCCCTTCATTTCCGAATTTTTCCCAGCTTTGTTTTAAAATTTTGTTTTATTCGTGCTTTTGAGCTGACGTCATAATGTGTGCGATGACATCAGCTCCGTCAGCATGTCGGAATTGAGCTTTGAGCTTCAAGTCTCATTTCCGGCTGTTTGAACGCACGGCATCGACAAGGAGAGTTTATGATCTGCAAGGCAAGTTTGAGAATGGGAGAGGCGGAGTTGCTGTTTATCTGCAAAGAGAGTTGAGTATTTTCCTGCTAGCTACTGTGTTTGTGTGTGTGCGACTGTGAAAATGCCCCCAACTGAACACATCTGGTGGCTAGAGGTACTCCGGCTCAAACCCTGTACCTTGGGTAAAGTCCCTAGCCACCACCACTTGTGAACTTTGCTTCATATTTTTGTTCTGTTGCTCATTAAATCTGTGTTTTTCAGGATTTTGGCATTTGAATTTCAGACTTCATATACTTCAGAAAATGGTAACACAAAACCTTTTATTCTAGCAATTTTCTACGTTTATAAGGTCAGTATTTGAAATGTGTCCCTGTTTTGGGGCTGCATTCCCCCATTATTGGCTTTGTCCAGGTTTATTTTTGATTTGATTTGGCT